>NW_026924461.1:0-238843 GCF_032062105.1 Saccostrea cuccullata
TCATGTTGATGACATTCCAGATAAAGTGAAAACAAATGTAATGACTCTAGTTTTCCTGGACCAGCTAATAGCTTTAGCAAACCTTAAAGTGACCAGGGTTTGTCAAGTGGAAGGTTGCGGGGAGGATGTAAACATCGTTGTACATCACGTTGGATCGGCATTGTATTTGAAATGGGTACGTTTTAATGACAGCCATATATTGCAATGGTATGCATACAATAAAAATAAAATACAGTATAAATGTTTATTTCAATAGAATTTCTTTATTTTATAGGTTTGTGCTAAATCTCATGAAGCTGAGAAATGGTGCTCTCAACCTCTCTTAAACAGGGGTCTACATGCTGGAGACTTGATGATCTCAGCTGCCATTCTTTTTTCGGGAAACAATTTCCGAAAAATGGAACTCTTTGCTAGGTTTCTGAAGTTAAGATTTCCAGGGCAATCAACATTCACAAGACTACAGAACAGATACCTTGTGCCAGCTGTTGATGAGCTCTGGAAAGCAAAACAGGCGGAGATAATGGATGAGCTAACTGACAAAAACCTCATTATTCTTGGTAATAAAAGTATTCTTCACGCAATGTTGACTTATTCTGATGGCAAGTCCTAATTTATAATATTACATGTAACAAAATTTTTTTATAATACATGTCATATATATATAATATATTTCAGGGGATGGTAGAATGGACAGTCCAGGACATTGCGCCCAGTACTGTACCTACACTTGTATGGAGGATAATAGCAAAAAAATCATCTCAGTAAAGACTCTTGACAAACGAGAAACCGAGGGGAAAAGTGGCAACCTTGAGAAGGCCGGGTTCCTTAGATGCTTGCAAGAACTCCAGGACAAGGATTTGGTTGTGACAGAGGTTGTTACAGATGCACATCTCCAGATTGGTGCCCTTATGCGTAAGCATTTCAAGTTGCACACTTGTAAGAATGTACATGCACAATGATGTTATAGCATTATGACATCATGCTTCGGTAAAAGTCATTTACCTTAGATCAAGGTAAATAAGAAAAGTACTATTGTCTATAATTCACAACATTGTCCGGCCCACCAAAGTATCCATGTTTCACAATTTTTTCATATTTGCATTTTTGTGTTGTAGGGAAAGATTATCCAGATATAAAACATAGCCACGACATATGGCATGCTGCTAAAAATCTGGGGAAAAAATTAATTTCGGTAAGTAAAGAAAAAATTCATGTAATAATTTGGAATTTATATACAAGTTTTAGCTTGGGAAGATTAAATCCTACATTTGGTGTATGTCTTAGTCAATATAAAGAGTTTTTAAAGTTATGTTTTACTGCAGGCAGGACAGGATAAAAGTTGCAGCGAGTTGCAGAAATGGTCCAGGGACATTGTCAACCATTTTTGGTATGTTTGCAAAACTGCAGGCAACATGGATGAATTCATGGTATGTACACTGTACATGTGAACATCAAAAGTAAATTCATTTAAATGAGTAATGCAACAAAAATACAGGTACCAAATTTTTTTGTTGGTGCAGTGTAAATATAACTTGAATGACTGCAATTGAAAAATGATTTGTGTAAGAAAAGTGATTGTTTTTTAGGGGATGTGGGTTGGTGTTCTGCATCACGTGGTGGATGAGCATGAGTGGTTACTGCCTTACAGTGAAATAGGCGTGAGTGCATGTGCTCACGATCCTTTGTCGGAAGCAACAGGAGACAAAGTGTGGATGACAAAGGGCAGCCCAGCTCATGAAGCTTTAAGGAAAGTTATCCTGGACAAGCGCTTCCTTAACAACATACACTATTACCTAAATTTTAGGTAAGATTTCAAAATTTATATGTTGAAGATTTGACATTTTTTTATTATTTGGGAATAACCAACACAAACTAAGTATGAATTTCATAATTGTAACTTTTCAGAAGTACAGCTGATCTAGAAAGCTACCACAACGTCATATTGATGTATTCTTCGAAAAGATACTCATACAGTCCACCTGTATACCGGGCCAGAAATCTACTAGCAGCCCTGGACTACAATCAAAATGTAGACAGAGAGCCCATCAAAAATAAAGATGGAACTGTGAGGTATAGTCATTCTTAAAACTTAACTTTAATTTTTTCTTGTTTATTGTATTGAAAGACAGAAAGAAAAAGCAAGTCAAGGAAGCTCTAAACACTTCTCACTGAAGAGCTTTATTCACATAATAAAAACTTTAATGTATCCATGTTGATGTTAATGAAATTAACAGAAATACATGTATACAATAAAATTTGAATTTCTGCTTGTTTGTATTTCTTTTTACTTGTATACCCTAATCGGCCCAAAATTGGTATAGTTTCCTTAAATCCCATCTTTAAATTTTTCTTTGCGTTTAGAGGATCTCAAGCTGGTCAATAGTGACTCTTTCCATGGAAGTTGTATTCTAATATAAGTACTTATACTTCAGACTACAGAGAACATTCAACAAGAAGTCAGGCAGGTGGACCGTGTATCCAGTCAAGGAAAAGAAGACCTATGAACATGTAGAAATGTTGATTGACTGGGTACTGGCTAGGAGAATTGAGGACAAGGAAGGGTTCCACAGACAGCAGGACCTGGAGGAGGGAGATCCTAGACGACTGTCCAAGTCTATTGCTCCTGTGCCGCCACCACCAACTGCAGAACTTGCCAGGGAACAGAGATCTCGATTTGAGAAATGAACTCTTAATTTTGTGTATTTGTACATATTGATGAAGTACCTGGTAGTCTTATGAAAGATTGCAAAATAATGAAATCAACAATTTTAGAATTCTTCAATATTCTGTTTTGTTTTAAAATAGATTCTTCTGGGAATTAATTTTCCTTTAATTCCAGGCAATGTTGAACTTAGGCCATTTCAATTTTTTACTCGTAAGCACCCACTTCATTTCTTTAGTCGGTGTATATTAAAAGAAAGTATATATATATTTGAAATATACCTCACCCTACATATTCAAGACAAAAATTTAGTAAGCTTGATAGAATTCAAAGACTTTGAATAGAATAATTCATTTCAGGTTTTTTTCTGACATGGGGTGTCAAAACCAAGGCGCATGTGGATGCTAAACAAATAAAAATCTTGAAATGATCTAAGTTTGAACAATATAACCTGGACATAGTTTTTTTTAAAGTTACAATATAACAGAAAAAAAAACCATCAAGGAATACCACTTTATTTACAAAGAAAATTTGCTTTCAATGGTACCATCATCAATACTGGTGATTAGGAACACAAAACAAACATTGATTTTAACATAAAAATACATCTTTTGTTGACAAATCATCTAGTATTAGAGACTGATGAGCCAGAGCAATATTAAGTCATCTTATCTGAGAATTGACACTGCTTGGGGAATAATGTTTATACATGTAATAAAAAACTTAAAATGTAAAAAACTTTTATGTAATAAAAAATTATAAATGTGGCCTTGCCTCTCTTGACATGAAAACTGATAATTCCTTTTTAAACTTTGATCCACTATTATATCACCATACCTCTCAATTCAAAAGATGAAAACAAGTAATTAAGTAGAAATACACAATAAGGTGAAAATGCTGTAAAGCCAAGTACTAATCTGACAATCCTTGTGCACAAAGCCAAAAGTAAAATATATACAAATTTTGAACAAATACTTTGGGACATCCAAATGATCGTATCAAATTTACAAGTATTATGCACAATGCATACAATAGCAAGACACTTGCAAAGCAGAAAGTGAATAGTTAGTTTAACTGGATACAAGATACATTACAGAGTAAATGCCACTTTAGCCTAAACGAGACGGTACAAAACCATGATACTGTCCAAATTGGTCAGGAAATTTGTCTCTAATTGCCCACACACAGCAACTTGGAATAACCCTTCTGACCCCCACTCCTAAACGTCCATGGTGCCACAGTATAAACTGTCTGTAGCCAGCATGCCTTTTCCCCTTGTTATAGTCATCATCTTGAGGGAGGGCAAGGACATCCTGTCTATACATCTGTGCTATTTGCAGGACGAGTTCATCAAGCACAAGAAGGTTGAAATCCTATGAAGAAAGAAGCATATATGCATAAAATAGAGAGACTATAAAATACAAAAAAATCATTTTTTTTATTCATATTGCACATAGCAAATCAAAGGAAATGAATATGTACCGGCAAGTCAGATCGACAGTTGTTTGGTGGCCTTCCACAGCATAGTCGTTCAACTTGTGTTGGCATTTCTCTGCATTTCATGCAGGTACACCATTCAGGGGAATTCCCACCAGGTTGAGGATGGTAACCACCATGTGGTATCCTGTCCATAACATCCAGAAATAAACTGGGGTGATTTCTCCCTGTTGTTAGCAGAAGGTCTTTTCTTTCCTGGTCACTCATTTCTTCAATGCGTGCCTTAAAGATACCAGAGATGAAAAATAATTACACATTCCCCATAACAAAATACTATAAATCTTAAAATACTGGAGCTTGATAAATCTTAAAATGGTAGCTAGTATTCAATACCTCAAACACCCTCTGACGTTCTAGGGCAGCATCTGCTGCCACATCCCCTCTGTGTCTACTTCTTTGCACGTTACCCCTTCCTCTGGCACCCCGGGCCCTTCCTCTACCCCTTCCTCGACCCCTTCCTCGACCCCTTCCTCTTCCCCTTCTTGTGGGGCTTGATGTTGGGCTTGACGATGTCGACACAATCTCTGCTCTAGGGCGTAAACCTTGTCGTCTGACAGGGCTTGAACCTTCACTACTAGAAATCTAAAATGTTAATAAATGGGAACATATCATCTTCAATTCTATAAATTATAAAACATTGCATGTGAAAAATATCATTGCCATGTCGTATGTAAATGTTTTATGGAATATTCAGCTGGTATTTGTCAAATTTTATGAAAACAAGTCAATTATTCTGAGATGTATATATTTAACCTTTTTTTCAAGAATGACTATGATACACTTACATGTGTATATTATTAGATGACAATACGGGTGCTTTTCCATTATTACGCAACACGATTGTGTATGGCGATTACCGAAACAAACGAAATAATGAATGCCTCCCGTAAAAAATAAACAAATGACGATAAAAAAAATGCTGGGAATATGTCTTTGAAAGTCTTAAAAGTCATTGTGTTATCGATATTCATCATTTTCACATTGAATTTCCTTTTTAATAGGTGTACAGGGAAAACTATACCCCTTATGTGGCCCCCTTATCTGTCACTAATTATGTTTCGTACGTTTTGGCAATGTAAATAACAGAAATATCCTTTAATTTGAATCATTATCAAGATTATAATGTCCCAGATATAGAATTCCACCGAATCCTCCGATATTACGAGATATAATCATGATTTTATTACATAAACAATAGCGTAAACTTACCTCTTCTTCCATCGTGGCTTCCATGCTGCAATTTCCCGCGGTCATGCGCAGTGGTATTAAACATGGCGGATCTCATTAATATTCAACACATTACAGCATGTACAGGGAAGATAAAATCGTATTATTAGTTGAAACGAGGTGTTCTCCGTGTTCAGAATTTTATGAAAAGTTTTAATTTAAATGTATTTATTATATTTCTTTACTTGATTTTGTGGTTTTCAAAAATATATATTTTTGATCAGTTACGCCATATATGGCTTTAACTCAAATGACGTAAGTGCTTTGTACAATTATATATCTTCAGTTAATACCGGCATCTGCCTGGTGCCATATGACAATTGCCTCACTATACAACTGACTATATGAGTCAACAGCCACCTGCCTGGTGCCTCTTGATTTAGCCTTTAGCACCTGCCTGGTGTCTTACTGCTTCCCAAGTTGCCATTATAACTCTAGCCAAGTAGCTACAATGTACTTACACAGTATGATTTAACTTTGTAAGAGCTTCTCTGTCCTAATAACAAACCTACAGCTAACGTCACACAACTATATTTTAACAAGTCACTAACTACAGCAACTTTGCACAATCCTATTTGATCGATACACCGACTGGTTTCTGTACCAAAGTGGAGACACAAGACAGTTGGCTGTACTACCCCCTTGTACCTCAACTTCATCAATGATCATAAGTTATCAGATATCATATTGATAAAATACAACAGACTGCCTTTCTTTTGGCAACACTATTATTATTTTCTAACAGAACATCATTTATCAATAATACTTGTATAATTCTTTTGTCAATTGACCAATTAATTACAATATTTACATTGATTAGCTATTATAATATAAACAATAACGGGACGTAACTCCTCTAACCATTTTACTTCTACGTTAGAGTCGAAGTAGTTTTTTACATTTCATGTATCCTTATGTCTCAATCGTTTAATCAAACGCTCAGCTGCCTCCATAAACCCCTACTCGCGAAATGGCGGAGTTGACAGAGGCAGCCGCCATCTTGGGCCCGCTTCAGATTTTCAAATATTAATATCTAGAGTTCAGATTAACCAATAATCAAACAACTTATATAGTAAGCATCAATAGAAAGGTCTCTATTAATATTCCAAAAATAAATAAAAACTATTGGAAAACAAAAAAGTTAGAAAATACGCTTTTTTCAATTCGCATCTCCTAACGACAGGAAGTATTGACGACGAACGAAAGGTCGCGTCCTGGATAGTGAATATCACGATCTATAATCCCTGAAACTTTCATGTTGATATCTTCTACCGTTCTTGAGATTAACCGTAGACAAAATGTCATTTTAAATTCAGAAAATGTCCCGTAACTTGGCACCAGAAGAGAATTTCCAAAAAATCTCTCGGAAAAAATAACTTCAGATAACAACACATAATTTCTGTAAATTTTATGAAAATCCACCCAGTAGTCTTCGAGAAATCGCGTGCACAAAATTTAGTGTACGGAAAAATAATAATAAGAAGAAGAAGAAACAATAGAATCACTATAAGGTCTTCCGTGAAGACGGAAGACCTTAATAAATCATAATTACCATACATGTATATAATAAATACATGTATGCATGGAAAATTAATAAAATATGTATCTGCCACATTCTCCCCCTGGTGTGAGAATGGCGTCCGCGCCATTGCCAGGACCCAGAATGTGACACAAGGTACTGTGTTTCGGCATAAAAGAAAGAATATATACAATTAAAACATCACTTACCTGTTATGATGCTGATAAGGGCTCTGGATGCCTCCTTATCTAGCTTCTGGAAAGTTCCATCCTCTACAATCTTTTCCAGGTAAGCAGCCTTCTGCATCCACTCTGGATGATGCTGAAGGGACGTAGCATAATCTTTTGTCCAGGTTGGTTTTACTTTCTTCCTTGTTGATACTCTTGGTACAGGTTGTGGTGTACTAGGTGGCGAAGGCTCGGAGATATCATCAGTCTCATCTTGGTCATCTGCAGTAACTGAATCCTCTGGATCAAGTTCATCTATGACTGTCATCTCAGACTCAGGAACATCATCATCATCATCATCATCATCAGGTACACTGATGGGAATAGGAGCGTCCTCCTTAGATGTGCTCTGAGTTTCGGTGGTACCGGTACCTTCTACATGAATAATAACTTCTTCATCACTGTCGTCAGACTCGTTCTCATCCTCTCTGATGGGTGGTTTCGTCTGAACAATCTCTCTCTTATCTTCTGTCTTCTTCCTTGGTTTAGGTGTTGGCGGTGAAGAGGAAATCTTAGAACCAATTGGCAGAAGTAAATTACGATGCAATGTTCTACATCTTCCTTCTCCATCTTCTCTCTTCACTTTGTAGACTGGGATGTTACAGTTCGGTTGCTCCAGGACAACATAGGGAAAATCCTCCCAGCGATCTGCGATCTTGTGTTTTCCTTCAAAGGCAACAACCTTCACCAACACTCTATCCCCCACCTCCAAAGTAACACCTTTTGTCTTAATATCATAGTTCGCTTTCTGACGAGCTTGGCTATTCCTAATAGCTGTATTTGCTGCATCATAGGCTTCTGTAAGTCTTTGTCTAAGCTTCTCTATATAAGCTGAAGTCGTCTTAGCTTTTTCACCATTATCTAACCCAAAAACCAAATCTATAGGTAAGTTTGGCTCCCTACCAAACATTAGAAAAAATGGTGAATAGCCTGTAGTCTCATGCTTGGTAGCATTATAAGCGTGGACAAGTGGGCCTATGTATGATTTCCAGTTTGACTTCTGGTTGGGCTGTAGTGTTCCTAGCATGGAAATCAAAGTCCTGTTGAAACGTTCAGTGACACCATTTCCCATTGGATGATATGGTGTTGTTCTGGACTTAGATATACCTGTAAGCTGACAAAGTTCCTGAATTAATTTACTTGAAAAGTTGGCTCCTTGATCTGAATGAATTTTGTTTGGAAGTCCGTAAGGTATGATGAAGTTATTGAATAAAGCATCCGCTGTTGTCTTAGCTGTCTGATTTCTAGTAGGAACGGCGATGGCGAATTTAGTGAAATGGTCTGTAATTACAAGAATGTTCTGTATTCCACCTTTTGAAGGTTCCAGAGTCAAATAGTCTATACATACAAGTTCCATAGGTTGACATGTTGAAATGTTGACCATGGATGCTCGTTGGTTATCTGGAGACTTGAACTTTAGACACCTGTCGCACTCTTCTATCCAAATAGCAATATCTCGCCGCATCCTTGGCCAATAAAACCTATCCATAACTAATGATGTTGTTCTCTCCCTGCCAGGATGTCCCATCTGGTTATGGAGGAAATCAAGGATAGTAGGAACAACTTCTATAGGAACAACCACTTGTCGATGTTCAGTGTCATCCTCTGCACATTTAACTCGCACCAGTAAATCATCAACAATCCTGAACTTCCTGAAATTCTGGTACATGGCTTTATCCAGATCTCCTGTCATGGTATCTTTCTTTGGTCTCTTACCATTCTTGACATACTCCTTCCAAATAGATATAAATGGATCCTTCTTCTGTATGTCGTGGAGATCTATCCTCTGGAATATGTCAGAATCCTGGATTGGTGACTTAATATCTTGGCTAACTGCGAGATGTACAGGTAAAGTCTCAATGAGGGGATGTCCTTCTTCCAGGTTACAAATAGCTCTGACTGATTCTGTACTAAGAGTCTCTGGAAGTCTTGAAAGGGCATCAGCATCCGCATTGGTCCTACCAGGCTTGTACGTAATGGTGAACTGGTATGCAGAAAGGGCAGCAATCCACCTATGTCCAGTTGCGTCAAGCTTGGCGGAGGTCAACACATACGTCAATGGATTGTTGTCGGTATATACCGAGAACGTCTGACCCATGAGGTAATCTGAAAATTTCTCCGTTATCGCCCATTTAAGAGCTAAAAACTCCAGCTTATGTGTCGGATAATTTCTTTCAGATTTGGACAATCCTCTGCTGGCGTATGCGATAACTCGGTTGTGTCCATCTTGCTCCTGATATAGAACGGCTCCAAGTCCTGTTCCACAGGCATCTGTATGCAGCTCGAAAGGCTTGGTGAAATCAGGATAGGCAAGTATAGGGGGTGTAGTAAGCTTGTCCTTCAACACCTGAAAAGCCTGTGCTTGTTGCTCACCCAACTTCCACTTTGGAGACTGTTCTTTTCTGTTCCGAGTCTTCTTACCAGTAGCCATAATATCTATGAGCGGACGTGCAATCTTGGCAAAATTCTGTATAAACTTTCGGTAATAACCGACAAATCCTAGAAATGATCTTACTTCCTCTGGGTTTGACGGGGTAGGCCAATTCTTAACTTTGTCTATCTTGTCAGGGTCTGCTTGCACTCCCTCTTCAGAAACAATGTGTCCAATGTACTTTACTTTATTCATGAAGAATGAACACTTCTTTGGAGAAAATTTTAGATGAAACTGTCTAATCCGGTCAAAAACTTGTCTTAATCTGTGAAGATGTTCATCAAAAGTCTTAGAGAAAATTATCAAATCATCAAGGTAGATAAAACAGATCTTTAAATGTAAGTCACCTAGGCACTGTTCTTGCAGACGCTGGTACGTGGCAGGCGCATTGGCTAGTCCGAAGCTCATCTTGTTGAACTCATAAAATCCCAATGGCCCCACAGTAAACGCAGTCCTCTCTTTGTGTGCCTCTTCGATCTCAATCTGGTGATAACCTGACTTCATATCGAGTACTGTAAAGAATCTGTTCCCTGATAATGAATCTAAGATCTCGTCTATCCGTGGAAGGGCATAGTTGTCTTTGATGGTTCTCGAGTTCAGCTGTTTGTAATCTATACAGAGGCGTAATGATCCATCATGTTTCCTAACAAGGACCACATTAGAGGAAAATGGTGAATGGGATGGACGTATGACACCACTTGCTAGAAGTTCCTGTATGTGTGTCCTAACTTCCTCAATGGCAGCAGGAGGAATCCTTCTATATTTCTGCTTGAAGGGTGTTGGATCATGCAGGTCTATCCTATGCTTCACCTTGTCCGTCGTACCAATATCTGTGGCACCCTTTGAGAAAATATCTGCATACTCCAAGATCAGATCTTTACATCTCCTCTGCTCCTCTGATGAGATATCTTGTGAGATCTTAATTTTCTCAAATAATTTGTCCATTTCCGGCATAAATGATGACTTAGGCATCTCTGTTTCCAAAATAGTCACTGGTTGCAGCTCACATAGAATGGCTCTCGGTGCAATAGAAACTGTTCTTGTGGTGACGTTGCTTATTTCAACTGGAATGTTGTGGCTATCCTCAAAGTTGTAGAGATGTAATGATGGTGTGATGTCCAAATCAGTTGGGATACTGGAGCGTTTCGTTGCTTGTAGCATGGTAAGGACTTGATGGTAAGGCAACTTTCTATCCAAATATCCTTGGACCACAACACATCCATTAGGTGGTATAGTTATCCTTTGAGGTTCTGCTGACTTGATGATGCCAAGCTTGTTTCCATTCCTCTGCAGTTCTTTGCTCCTTAAGTTCATACATCTAAACGATAAATACCAAGATGTATGGAGATCAGCATCTTGTAGATATCTTGAGCCAAATTCTTCTCGTGCATTTTCCATCAATCGGTTAATGATGTTAGTTCCGATGAGTACTGGTACCCGAGAATTATAAGTGCTGTCTGGTACTATGAGGAATAGGCAGTTCTCTAATACATCAAGTGGCGTTCCATAAGCAGTTAAGGTCACACAAACATATCCAAAATAAGGCATCTGTTCTCCGTCAGCACACTCTATATGTAAAATGTCCTCAACTGGGTGCATCTCAATGTGAGATAAGTGTCTCTTATAAAAATCTGTGCTGATGGTGGAAACTGTTGCACCTGTATCCAGTAATGCTGCACAAGTAACATCGTTGATTGCCACAGTCACTTCATTTGCCTCGCCTACTAATTCTTTGGACTTGGACCTGTATTTGGCATGGCCAGACCCTTGGCCCCAGGATTTGGCCTGTTGGAGTTTAACTGGGCTGATCGCTGATGATCGAGGAGAACTCTACATCCAAGAGCAATGTGTCCTTCTTGATGGCAACGGTAGCATATCACCTTACTTTGCTGCATTCTGGGTGAAGGTGTAGGCTGTGACTCATCCATTGGCACTCTCTGGTTAAAAGGCATTCTTGCTTGTGACATATATCCTCTAGGATTTTTTCGTCCTCTTTGGAATGGCTGTCTAAATCTAGGTTGATGATATTGAGGATATGGCTGCCTCATCTGTGCCATCTGCGTTGAAAGTTGGTTGAGTTGAGCCTGAAGCTGATCAAACCGTTCATCACTTGTCGCAGCTTTCACAATGGCTTGTTTTGGCTTCGCTACTGGCACATGCTCTGTCTCTACCTTCCGTATAGCAACTCGCAGCCTATCGAAATCAAGAATGGTCTGGAAGAGATGTCCTGTAATATCTCTGAGATCTGGCCGTAATCCTTTATGGAACATGGTCCTCAGCATCTCGTTTGCTCCAAATGGGGACACCTTTCCCTTCTGAATCGCTCTAGTGATGAGATCTTCTAGTCTCACACTCCAGGAAGCACAGTCCTCTGTGTCCTTTTGTCTTGCACTATAGAATTCTGCAAGAATATCTTCTGTTTCTAATACACTCCCATAGATGCTATCGAACTTCACGATAATGTCGTCAACTTTGTTGATGGTGCCTAGCCTCATCAATACATTAGCTGGCTCTCCCTTCAACGAACGTCTGATAGCCATCAGTATGGATTCCTTAGAGTGACCTTCCTTCAATAGACATGTCACCTCGTATCGCCATAGCTCGTACGATGTTTCTCCTTTTCCGCCTCCAGAAAATGTGGATATGCGCAAGGGTTGCTTGAAGGTCACAGGGTACTCCATCGTCTGTTTTGATATAGGTGTGGAGGGTTCCTTCTTAACTGAAAAAGATTCAGGAACATGTTCCTCTTTACCTACCATATCTGACATCCATTTCAGTAGATCTTGTGGTGTATCACACTTTGGTTTAACTCCCATGGCAGTTATCATTTTCACAAGCTGTTCGGTCTCCTCAGTTGACATAATAGGCTTAGGCGACTCCACAGATGATTCTTTGTCCTTCTCACTGTTTGACATGATTGATTTAGATTGATGGTAACAAGCGTGTAAAAAGATTTCAACAAATTATGTACAGGGAAAATAAAATAATTCAAGCACACATGTATCAGCAAATTTGTAAATCAAGGAGGGTAGTCAAAAACTGACTAAGTAAACACAGGAGAGAAAAAAAAAATATTTTAAAGTTTCAGGTGAGCAATTCAATGAATAAAGGGGTAATATCAAAATTTATACGCAGGAAAAAAAAATAATAAAATCAGTGTAGAAATTCTCAGGAGGGTAACGTTAGCTCAATCTGAACTAAATAATACTGGAGAAAATTGTAAACAAATCAGGTGGGTAAGTTCAAAATGAACTTAAATAGTAAGGGATTATTTACATAATATCTGTAATTAAATCAAAGTGAAAGTAGATATGCATTTCCGGTGGACTACTGCACTTCCGGTTTGCAATATAAGATTGTAAATAAACTAAATAAAGTATAAATAAATACTGTCAATACTATTCAAAACTAGAGTTCACTGAAAAGCAAAATAATTATTTAGAATTTACTGCGTTGTACAGGGATGCCCTGAAAATAAATGCTGAAATAAAAATTTAAGTTTACCGGACGGCTCGGAAACTGATAAGCTGAAAACAAGTTCAAAGAATTACAATACAAAAACAGCTGATTTCAAACTACTGTAACTTTCAAAGTATTTTATTCAACAATTTACCTGAAAAATCCGCTGCTGCTCCGCTAATACTAGGACAGAAGTAAATAAGTAACTACTTCACTAAATAAATGTTAAAATGAAGTAAATACTCAATAAATAAAGCTAAACTAAACAAATTTTAAAGCAAAAACCAAAATCGCGTGTTTACAAAAACGAAACTTCCGGTATCGCAAAATCGGGCTCGATCGAAAATAAACGCAAAGCTAGCTGTAAACAGAAAGTAGAAAAACGAACCTGACGGATTTACGAAAGAAAACAAAAGGGAACGCGGCTGAAAATAAGAGATATGTACTATTCTATACTAAGGGTTTTCAATTTATCTGAATTAAAATGCAATGTAAAGTAAAGAGCTATGGGCAAGGGGATTTAAAACACAAACTTTTTACAACTATAAAATAAAAACCCAATCAACCAACCAAAATCTGCTCCTTCAATCAATTTGCAAACAACCTTATATGACAACTATTTACCTGTAAACTGTCTGGTCTGTCTTACTGTCTTGTGTGGTTCAAAGTGATAGATAATTAGTACCTACTCCATGATGTTACTGTAAGTAGTAATATGGGTACCAAGGAATTTGGGATAAAGTGCAATTCAGGTGTTCTCTTATACTCTGCGCTCACTTACGGCTATCTTACACTAAGATCTAATAATATGGCACTTTATAAATAATCAAATAATAAAATGTTCTAATCAATATGTAAAATAATCTGGGTACCCAATGTTCAACAGAATATAACCTTGGTGTCTAACAATGAAAAATCCTAAAAATACAGCTTATACCTTTCAAAAACTTGACAGACAAAAATTCTAATCTACAGGTATATACATGACTTACCGATCAGCTGATACTTATAAGTTAAACCAATCAGAATAGAATAAATACACAAAACACAATTAACAAAAATATATACACATTCAAATGTCTGTGAGCTCACCGGATGCCGTGCACGAGTAGGCCTGCAGGTCACGTTCACGGTCGTAGCACTACGCAGATCGGTGGTGGATCCAAAAGTTCAGATACACATGAGGTTACACGAATAATCAGTTCATGGCCAAAGGACGTACTTCACAGGGTGGAAATGGTGAGAATCTTCTCCAAGGTACTCAGGAATTCCTCTGGCGTCGTCTTGTCCCAACGTGGGCGCCAAATGTAACAGGCTTGGGGGTTGTCGAATGAAGACTAACGACCTGTTCAGGGTTCTTGGACAAGACTTTATTTACCAGATATGATTTAAACCCATTCTTTGGGAATAGGTGTGTATACATAACAGCAAGCAGCAATGCAGCAGATGTACAAATCATAGTCTGAGTGGTCAGAAGGAGAAGAAAGTCAGTCTCTATGATAAGGTCTGATTGTCAAAATGTCAGCACACTATAAATACATCATCACTGACCAAACTCTGGACAAAGAATGTCCAGAAAACCAAAAACCTTCTGGAGGGAAAAATACTAACCAATCCCCAAGTAAAACACAAAGTAAAACACCAATGAAATTAAAAGAAACATCCAACATTAGGCCTGGATATAATTAATGACCTAAGGCCATTTCTACCTATATACACCTTTGACAGACATGGGTGAATGCACACTAAAGGCTTTAAACTGAATAAGTATATTATTCAACATGTGCATTTCAAATCAAATTAAATATAATAAATCATAATTACCATACATGTATATAATAAATAAATGTATGCATGGAAAATTAATAAAATATGTATCTGCCACACGTACACTAATCCTTCATCGTTGTTCATTGCATTTATCACAGTCTTAAAGACACTGTGTTGTGAAACCATCTTAACTTTTCACATTTATCAGCTGCTTACACCTTCTTCTTCGTCCTTCTCGATCCTCCAAAAATGGCGCCTCGGGAAATTGACCAATGAAATAAAGCGCCCAGAGAGCGATGCAGGATGGGAAATATAAACTGTTTTCATTCACTATGATTAAGTGTGATTATGAGATCTCATATTAGAATTCAATTAAGTTTTCCGCTTTTTCATGGAATAAAAAGAGCGGCTCCTAAATATTTTTGCCGATATGATTTGTAGGCCTAGTACTGTATATTTAGAAAAAAAAGCGGTTAAATACATGATGCAAGAGCAGAAAAAATTGTTTCTTGCTTGACACCTCAACTTATTTGCCTTCGTGATATGGGTTTCGGGGCTTGGTTGTTGGTAGTGGCCGTCCTTGCTGAAAGTAATCCCCCTCTCCCAACTTCTTTTAACTGTTACATGTATGATTATGAATTTATAATGTCACACCAAAAGATGTTAAATTTGTAAAAGCACATTTTTTTTATTGTGAACTTTCCACGGGAATCCTAAAAGGCATGAAAATTAGCTACAATTATAATATGATTATCAAGAACAGTTTTTTTTTATTTCAATAGTGATGATTGAAAAGTTCGGTGATTAATAGTTCATTGCTAATAAATTGTTGTGTTTTTTTGGGGGGGATTAAATTACTAATTGAACTCCCTCCTTTTTGGGGTTTAATTAGATTTTGTGCATGCTATCAATATTACTGGTGGACCTGCTCGACTTTTCTCTAATTGCTACATGTACATTGTACTTTAAACTCCTTGGCCTTTAGTTAAAAAAAAATCCCACATCATTTTAACACGGAAAAAAGCTAAAAAAAAAAAAAATTTCCCACATAATTTTAACACGTAAAAAATTTGTTAAATGAATCGGAATGTTGAAAACCTCTTTCTTAGGAGAGTTATATCTCTAGGCGGAACAAAACTAACATCTTATCAAAGGCAGGAAAATATAACAGTATTTTAATTCAGTATTTTAGGCGTGATTGGTATAAGTGAAGTCATGGGAAAGATTATGTCGAAAGTCATCTATACTCGTTGATGTGCAGGACTGTGCTTATGCATACAGCTTTAGCTGGTCCCGCCCTGTATTTCTATAATTTTTTTTTGTTAAGAAATCTGGTAAGGTATGTTAGTAAAAATAAAATCCCGGTTAGTTTATTACTCTAACGGAAATTACTTTCCTACAGGCCTGAAGATCGAGTCTATTAGTCACCCAAGTTTTTTTTAAAAAGAGTAGCATGTCGGCGAATAAAAATAAAGTAGTGCAAAACATAGATAAAGAAATGTTTGTTGAAGTATTGACAAACTTCATACCTTTATAGAATGAAATCAACAAAAACTGAACAAAAATACAACTGTGACAATTATACAATGAATTAATTATACAAGTAATTCTTTTAATAGATTGCCTTTAGAAGCATGTACTACTTTAAAAGCCATTGTTCTTAAGAAAAACAAAATCATGCAAAATATTATAGACTTTTCTTTATCTAAAGCAATGGCCTTTGGAGAAAAAAAAATGGCTGAAAAAAGTTTGTTAAATATAATGCATGTGCATTTAGGACCCTTCATTGTAATTTCATGCGAAAAGTGCAGGCGTTTACTACACGGGGATCTGCGTTCATATTTGAGCAAATAAAGGAAAGAAAAAAAAAGATTTATGTGATGAATTATATTATAAACATTTATCTAATAAATGTCTATGTGGTACGTTAGATTACAAATTTCACACAAAAACCCATCAACAATATTAAATACAGTTTTGTTTTCACGTTGATCTATTAACGTCATTCTGATTTAATATTATACACGACGAGAATTAAGATCTATTCAATAGACAATACCTATAGAAAATTATTTAATTTCCAAAGAGGATAGTTTTATTTTAAATCAGTAATGAAAATTGAAATAAAAATTCTAAATAGTTTGTTCTTTCATTGAACTTCTTAAATGTAGGTTATTTTATAAATATGTTCTTTTGTATAACTTTATTTATGGAATATACAATTTTTTAAATGATAAAAGAAACACGAATCATCATCTTAATTCAAAGGGATTTTCGGTCGGAGTCTGTGTGTGTATATGCTCGACAACAGCCTATTGTTCCCTTTAGGCACAAAACCGTCTCAATTCACATAGAATATACAAAAAATACACAGTGACAGGTGTCTTCGCGGCACGTGTCTCCACCTGAAATGGCACGTGAGGACAGGTGTCCCTAATTACACAGGCCGACCATAGTGAATTTTTCAAAAGCGTTATTTTGTTTTTGTGTGTGTGTGGGGGGGGGGGGCTTCTCAGGGAAAAATGAAAAGCAACCCACCCACCCCCAATGATAAAAATAATAATCTAATAAATTTAAAAAAAAAAAAAAACAATATTCACTATTAATAGTAAAGTATTAGTATGATAATATTTAACCCCCAGCCAATTCGATGAATGATTCTAATCTGACCAGTTTATATTAATATATTAATTCATATTAAAACAAAATCTTTTATTATCACTTTCTAAACTTGTATTTAAAAACTTGAAACACTAAAAATGTAATTTTGACAAACCAACTGAAGTATTTTTTTCCTGACGGATTACCCCGGTATATAAGAAATGCCAACCTCTGGTATCTAACACAAATGCCTGGTAAGGTACCTTGATGTCTTGTGAAAACATGTAATTATGTAAAAATAATTCTTCAATGTCAATTGCAAAATATTGGAAAAAAAAATTAATTATTTTATTGAGGAACGTTTCACCTGTCCTTAATCAGTAATCGTAACTTGACATATTTCTTTATTTACTTTTTAATCGACTTTTTAGTAAACCTTTTCTGTAAATAATTTCATTAAATGTACCCTTACTTAGCTCTTCCATTTTTTCAAAGGAACATTCATCATAGACAGCTTCAAGAAAGTGGGATCGGAAATGATTGATTTCTACATAACTGCATGCACTTACTTTTTTCTATTCCACTTCACGCATTTTATACGAGTTTACCAAAACTTATGTGATAAATCAAATTCAAAATTTAATTAAATCAAATATAATTCAGTTCAATAAAATTAAATTAAAATTGAATTGCGTTCACGGTGCTGAAATATTAAATTAATCAGTGACACATAGAAATACGTATCTAGTTATTTTAACTGTTTGAAGTTAATTATTTTGATACAGCATGTAAACACTTTTGAAATATTTCTATAATTGGTAAAAATATGTTAACATAATTAAATATTTAACTTTTTGTAAAATAAAAGGTAGGTGGTTAGCATTGAGATATACATTCAAAGTTTCCCTGCCTTGGAAACATGGGGAAAACTACACATTGGTGGCTTCCATGTCGGGAATCTGTATGGAAACCACTGAGGCATGTTTACATGGTTTCATATCTTGGGAAACTTACGGGAAACCAAAGGTTGGTTGTTTCCATGTCGGGAATCTATGTGGAAACCACCTGGGTATGTTTCCATGGTTTCCTATCTTGGGAAACTTACGGGAAACCACAGGTTGATTGTTTCCATGTCGGGAATCTATGTGGAAACCACTATGTGGTTTCCAAAAAATGGAAACTATATGGAAACTACTGATGTCACGATTCCCATATGTTTCCATCGGGTTTCCAAATTTGGGAAACCTGGCTTTTCATCCTGTGTTGATAAATTCCAACTTTGCATTGCCAACCATCGAAATTTCATCTATGATGACTACTGACAAATTTCTATACTTAGTTCTAAATGTGTTGAGTTCATCACAATGCATGTTTTGCTGCCTTTGGTTAATTTTCTGGTGAAATGCTGAAGCAATTGTTTGACCACCAATGTTAAATGCAGCTTTACCAGTGTATGCACAAAGAAGAATTCGTATATCATCTGAATTTTCACCCTCCTTAGCACATAAATACCGATGTAAAGCTTGATAAAGCGCTCTGATTAACACTGACTTCCCAACTCCTGCACCTCCTGAAAGATTTGCATGAATAGGTTCCTGTTAAGACTTGATCCATTGCATAACATGATTGAAGAATTCACGTTGCTTCAAATTTAAACTGGCTACAAGCTTTAAATACTCATCATCAGGTAATCTAACAGAACTCTGCTCATTCAGTTGTCTTGTTGATGGAATTCCAACATCACTTCCTATATCATACTCTCTCTGTTCAATTGGCCTTTCTGGATTAAAGTGAACAAATGTTTCAGAATCAACATTTCCTTCATATTCATCTTCTGCCTCAGTTTGTTGAGCACCAGGAGCTAATTCATCATATGCTTCTCTCAAATCATCCTGTGCCATCTGTTCTGCCTGCTCAAGCGTATCAGCATTGTGTTCATACTGTTTGATTTTCTGAGCTAAGAAAAATTTTTTTCTGGTTAAATGACTGCTCAAAGCTCTGCTGTCCACACAGAAGATCAGAACATTCATTTCGCCATGGAGTAAACAGCATTAGTTTTTCTCTATAGTAATTTTCTGGGTTTTTCTTTAAGCTATAACGCACATATCTTATAACTCTTGGTGTTCTTCTGCGCTTAATTTTGATTCCATTTCTCAACACAACGAATGTGCTGTCATCTTTAAAGTCATCCTCAATATCAATTCCACTATCTGCATTTTCTGACTGGTGCCTTTCATCATCATTTGTTTCCATTTCAGACAGCTCAGTTATACTTTCCTTTGGGAAAACAACTTCTAACTGTGACACATAGTCAGCTAAACACCAGTTTTCAAGTTGTTTTGGACGTTTTGCACTATCTTTTGACTATGTTACTGCATTCTATGTCTGTGGAATTAGCATTCAACAATTCGAGTTCTGAATCAGGTTTGACAAGTATCACACGGTCATCAACTGGCGATGTGTTTATGAACATAACATCTCTTGATGCTTTTGTAAGTGGCATTTGCAAATCAGATATGCTGCTTCTTGTGCTCCAACTTCAACACTGTTAAGAAATTGATTTCAAATGTTTCTAACTTGTCTCTTTATGTCAAGATTGCCCTCTCTTGCTTCTTTTGCAGCTCTACTCAACAGATCACTCATGCCTCTTTGGGATTTACTTATGTATGAGACAATGTACATTGCACAAGCATATGGGTCCAAAACATACTGAATATCAATGTTTGCTTCCCATGCATGAAGAAGAGTACTGTTGTAAGCATTCACTCTCAAGTAACAGGGTTTACGTTTTAAAAATACCTTGGGTATTCTCAAAGAACTTCTGATGCATTTTATATAATCATTTTCAGATAGTTGTAGTACATTCTGCAAAAAGTCTTGGAAAGTGCAGCTTATGTCACATCCATCTTTCAAGTCATTCACTTTATCTTGCATAGTTTTATGCATTTTCTTGTATTTCTCAATGTCACTGTCCAAAGGTTCCAATATCATAGTAGCTTGGAGTGGTGGAAGTGGAAATCCAAATCTACAAACAGCCTTTCCTTTTTTTTTTTGCATGTTTGTGAGTGTTTATGTACTTGCAATTCTATCAATTGTCTTCTGTATTCCTTTCACACTTCAAGTAGCTGTCAACAAATGCATCAATTTCCTTGTTATCATTTTCTAAGTATTTTGGCGCATTTTCAATCCAAACAATCATGTGAACATGTGGTGATCCCCTTTGTTGAAATTCAACTCTATAGAAAAAGTCCTGTATCTTGCCAATAGGATGATGATCACTCTTAAGCACAGTATTTAAAAAAGTCCGAAAACGATGATCAAAATACCTTGTACATGTAATTGGGTCTTTCTGAATTAACTTTGACTTTTCAGTCCATGTCATGCTCTCAATTTCAGAATCTGTGTACTGTTTATCATCGTTTAAAACTCCTAGTGCTCTGATCAGATCATTCCAACGTGTATCTGCAGCAGAAAAGGACGTAAACCAAGTTGGTAGACCAAGCTGTCGTATCATTGCAAAAACATATATCTTTCTTTCTTGTTTCAAGATAAGGAGGAGAATTTCTCAACTGTTTGAAAACATAGAATCCCTAATTGTGTCTTACAATGTCATTGATTTGATCAGGATTTCTTATTTCATTTGCAGTAAAGGTTTTCCCCTTTGTTTTGCACTTCCTAAGGGCTAAATTGCATTTGTCTGTTACCTGTTTTAGTTGAATTTTTTTCAATTTGAAAAACAAATTTGGTACTGACTGTGCAGCACGTCTATCAACACTTCGTAATTCCCACTTGGCAATATCAGCATTTGAAACAGGTACTTGACGCTGATCATTTTCTACTCTTCCTTTACCACAAAATATTGTTGGAAATGACAAATACTCAGCCATTTGATCTTGATACAAACTAATTGGACGCTGTCCCTCTCCTGGAGCAAATGTGAAGATCTGATTCATGTCATATGAGTTACTGTCTAGAAGTGTATCACAATTTCCATCCTTACCACTACTATCAACTTCACAGAATTCGTCCGAGTCTTATTCATCTAATTGGTCATGCATTGCTGAATCTTCATTGATGTGGCCCTCTATAAACTCTCTCATTAATTCACTTGCAGAATTGGTGACCTCATGGAACCAGTTGTCATCTATGTTAATGTTTGAATTCTGATAATATTCACTGTTTTTCATTAACCAATGTAAAGCAATCAGAACCTTTGTAGATCGGATATTTTCATGACAATAAGAGTGCTGAAAAGATAGTTTTCTTTTTAACTTTACAGGTCTTGTAATATTTTCATCAAGTCTCCTGGGAAGACTATTGATTGTTGGTTGAATGTCAACTGGCACATTTACAACATTTCCTTTAACAGAATACTGCCCTCCTCTTGGTAATTCTCTTATCTGCATGAAGGGAATTCTCAAGGATACAAGTCTTTCTTCCAATGGTAACAAATGCAATTCACTTGGTTTTTGAATCCATATCATTCCATTTGCAATAGAGAGTTTTGGAGTTCGACCTTCTTTTAAACTTGAATTGCATGTGTTGCATATCCATTCTGCCCGTTTACAGACTTTGTATTAGTAAAATACCTCTAAAGTTGACATCAAGAAGATGCTTGAGTTTCTGATTGACAATATCTATGTGGTTTTTGGAGACCAGGTATTCCAACAATCTATTGGAATTCCCATGGGTACAAATTGCGCTCCGTTATTAGCAGACTTATTTTTATATTCATATGAAGCAGAATTTATGCAAAATCTTTTGCGTGAAAAGAAGAAAACACTTGCTGTGGCCTTCAACTCGACATTTAGATATATCGACGACGTATTGTCAATTAATAATGATAATTTCCATTCCTACGTCGACACGATTTATCCTGGTGAGCTTGAGATAAAAGATACCACAGAGTCCGACACTTCTGCTTCATACTTGGATATTTTACTTGAAAAAAAACACTAATGGTAATCTAACAACCAAGCTTTATGATAAACGTGATGACTTTAACTTTTCTATCGTCAACTTCCCTTACTTATGCAGCAATATACCCTCATCACCTGCATACGGAGTATTTATATCTCAGTTGATTCGATACGCAAGAGCATGCTCTACGTATGAACAATTTCTTAAACGACGTAAATTATTGACAAGCAAGTTGATGAAACAAGAATATCAACAGTCTCGTTTAAAGTCATCTTTTCGTAAATTCTATGGTCGATACAATGACCTTGTCAGCAAATACAATTTATCATTGAATAAAATGCTGACTGACGTTTTTCATACCAATTGTTAGTCCATTATTTATACACTGAATTGACCACGGATTTTTTCCGTTAATTCCTGATTATGACAACGAGCACACGGCGGGTGTGACCGGTCGACAGGGGATGCTCACTCCTCCATGGCACCTGATCTCACCTCTGATGTTTCGGAGGTCCGTGTTTGCTCTGCTCTTATTTTGTTTAATTGTTAAATGGACGTTGAGATTGAATACTGTTCGTTATTTCCATATCCTTCTTCCGTTTGATTTCAGCATCCAACAAAACATTATCTACATTTGAAACACTTTCATGAAACCATGTCTGTTGGCAACATGTGCATACAAACACAGGACCCAATCTTACATTGTTGTGAAAATTGTCAACACACTCAATTGCATCAACTCCAAATTTACTTTTTCTGTATCTTTGTTTTTCAGTTTCAATATAGTCAAAATTCCTCCGTGAGTGTGCTTTTGATTGTTTTGCAGAAATTTTTTCTAATGATCTATACTCTTTATTTTTTCTCTTTTCTTTCATCTTCAATCTCTCTTTTTCTAACTGGTTAGAATTTTGTCTCATTTCTTTTTTCTTCTTTAAATCTCTTATTTGCTCATCATGCCTATACTCTGCATCTTGTCGTTTGTTTCTCATACAGTCTCTTTTATTGTCTTTAAACTCTGGATCCTGTCTCTTGTTTCTTTTACTGTCCCTTTCCTTGCTTTTAAACTCTGCATCTTGTCGTTTGTTTCTCATACGGTCTCTTTCAATGTGTTTCAACTCTGGATCCTGTCTCTTGTTTCTTTTACTGTCCCTTTCCTTTTCTTTGAACTCTGGTTCCTGTCTCTTGTTTCTCATACTGTCCCTTTCCTTGACTTTAAACTCTGGATCCTGTCTCTTGTTTCTTTTACTGTCTCTTTCCTTGACTTTAAATTCTGGATCTTGTCTCTTGTTTCTCTTACTGTCCTTCTCTTTTCCTTTAAACTCTGCATCTTGTCGTTTGTTTCTCATACGGTCTCTTTCATTGTCTTTAAACTCTGGATCTTGTCTCTTGTTTCTTTTACTGTCCCTTTCCCTGTCTTTAAACTCTGGGTCTTGTCTCTTGTTTCTCATACTGTCCATTCCCTTGACCTTAAACTCTGGATCTGTCTCTTGTTTCTCTTACTGTCCCTCTCTTTTCCTTTAAACTCTGCATTTTGTCGTTTGTTTCTCATACAGATTCTTTCATTGTCTTTAAACTCTTGATCCTGTCTCTTGTTTCTTTTACTGTCCCTTTCCTTGCTTTTAAACTCTGGATCCTGTCTCTTGTTTCTCTTACTGTCCCTCTCTTTTCCTTTAAACTCTGCATCTTGTCGTTTGTTTCTCATACGGTCTCTTTCATTGTCTTTAAACTCTGGATCCTGTCTCTTGTTTCTTTTACTGTCCCTTTCCTTGCTTTTAAACTCTGAATCTTGTCGTCTTGTTTCTCTTACGGTCTCTTTCAATGTGTTTCAACTCTGGATCTTGTCTCTTGTTTCTCATACTGTCCCTTTCCTTTTCTTTGAACTCTGGTTCCTGTCTCTTGTTTCTCATATATTCTCTCATGTAATCCTTTTTATCTTTCTTTATGGCTGTTGTTTTTAAGTGACCAGTATTGGTACCAGCAGATTGTTTGTTTGTGAGAGCAGTTGTTGTTAACTGATCTAATCTACAATATTGATGTGTACTTTGATTATTACTAGGGAAGCTATGAATAAGTGTACGAAAGGCAACAGGCATAACTTCAAATTCAGTTGCAAATTCAATGTGCATACTTTCATACATTGCATACAATAATCCTAACAAATAATCTAAGCAGCAACTGTGTCTCATCAGAGACTTTCCATCACATTCGGACAAACCATTTTCCCCATGAGAATGTGAGTCAAAAAAATAATAATCATTGTCTGAATATTTGTACAGTGCTGAACATATTGAGCCAATCATTATTAATACATACCTAGATAACCCCAATGCTTGTTGCAGACATTCATGTAGAGTTTGAATCTGATTTCTGTTATCATCTGTAACTAATAAGCCAAACAAAGTATCAAACTTATCAACCATGTGGTGATTTTCACCAGAATCAATATGAGTTGGTAATTCATCAAACATGAGCAATCTACTTTTAAAATTTCCAGCACTCTGGAGATTCTTCACAACTGTGTTGTACAAATTATCTCCCTTGAGCAGAGTCTGATCTAAAAAGGAACTAGTAAATGAAAAATTTTTATATGAATTTGACAACATCATAAGTGAATTGCTTGTACACTGATTACCTCTTGAAAATGATGAAAACCTCATGCTTCCCTGATGTAAAGATCCAAACACCAGATTATCTGAATTCTGATGCATACAATTACCTTGCAGTGTATGTGTTGTTTCATTTGGTATATTGTTCATTGTAAACAGAGTAATGTTCCGAGTTGTAATCTGAGAGATATTTTGAGTAAGCAACTGAGAGGAATTCTGAGTATTCATTTGAGGCAACTTTTGAGGCAACATTGGAGCCAGAGGCAACATTTGAGGCATAGTTTGAGCCAAAGGCAACATTTGAGGCATAGTTTGAGCCAGAGGCATAGTTTGAGTCAAAGTGGTCTCAGGGAGAGCCGCAGAGACCACTGATACAGGGGTGGTAGAGATCACCCAAAGGCACAGATGGTTGGACGTGGCCAACATCTGTGGGGTACTTGTCACCCACATCTGCCTTACATGCATTCTTCTTTACAGCAGCTTTCTTCCAGCTCTTCTTCCTAGGCATTCTGTGATCTACAAAATATTTAACAATGTTATAATCTATACTATATAATAAGGATCAGCGTAGCCTACACTTGATAATGACACAATTCTCAAATAAAACAAGATGTGTTTGTGAAACACTAGGCGCCCGGCGTCAAAAAAGTTCGAAAAAGTTATTTTTAGTATATAGGTCACAGTCAAGGTCACAAGGTCATTTACCTTGGTGTTGTTTGTAAGAACTTAATTAGTGGGGTATGCATACTAAATATGAAGTCCCTATCTCCTATGGTTCAAAAGTTATGGCAAAGTCGAAAAAGCTATTTTTAGTATAAAGGTCACAGTCAAGGTCACATGGTCATTGACCTTGGTGTTGTTTGAAAGATCTTTATTAGAGGAGTATGCATACTAAATATGAAGTCCCTATCTCTTATGGTTCAAAAGTTATGGCAAAAAGTGGAAAAAGCTATTTTTAGCATATAGGTCGCAGTCAAGGTCAAAAGGTCATTGACCTTGATGTCTTTTGAAGGAACTTTATTAGTGGATTATGCACACCAAATATGAAGTCTCTATCTCTTATGGTTCAAAGATTATGACAAACAGTGGAAAAACCTATTTTTAGCATATAGGTCACAGTAAAGGTCACAAGGTCATTGACCTTGATAACATGTGATAGAACTTTTTTAGAGGAGTATGCATACCAAATATGAAGTTTCTATCTCTTATGGTTCAAAAGTTATAACAAACAGTTGAAAAACCTATTTTTAGCATATAGGTCATAGTCAAGGTCACAAGGTCATTGACCTTGATGTCATTTGAAAGAACTTTTTTAGAGGAGTATGCATACCAAATATGAAGTCTCTACCTCTTATGGTTCAAAAGTTATGACAAAGTTGAAAAACCTATTTTTAGCATATAGGTCACATTCAAGGTCACAAGGTCATTGACCTTGATGTCATTTGAAAGAACTTAATAAGAGGAGTATGCATACCAAATATGAAGTCTCTATCTCTTACAGTTCAAAAGTTTTGGTGACAAAAACAATATGCGCCCCGAAAAAATTCGGGCGCATAAAAATGCTGCCATCACTGACACTTTCAGATTAGAGAGCAGTTGTTGGAAACTACAATGCAGATAATACTTATTTTAAGTTTGTAGCACAAATCAAATTTAAGAAAGCAGAAAGTTGAAAAAATTTCAAACCTGAAAGTTAAATTCAAAATTACATGAAAAACATATGACAACATTCATTTAAAGAGGTCACTCGTGTGACGCAGTGGTTACAGCATCTGCTCTAGAGGCACAAACTAAGGAGTTTATCCTTAGTTCACTGGTTCAAATCCCACTGTGGGATATGGAGACTGGTCCTTTGGACGAGACCGTATAAACAGAGGCTCTGTAGGTGTAGGCATGAAAAAGATCCCTCACTGCTAAATGGCCCCCAGTGCCAAATATAGGACAAAATTTGTAGATCTCCAATCGCAAGTGGTGGCGTCTCATATGAGTGAAAAAATCAGAGGGTTGTTAAAATACGATCAATCATTTTAAGCAAGACGCAAGTTACATGCAATTTGTAAACTATTTTCACACAAGACTTACCTTGAACATTTGACACACATTTCCAGAAATCATATGTACCATATAAATGTATACAACATTTACTGGCATGGCTTTTGTGCATTAAATCCAAATTACATACCTAACCATTGTGGTACTTCATAAATTTTATAGAATTTTTTTATCATGTTTATTGAGGACTGTGTGTACATTGGTATTGTATTCAACCTGCAGTCAAAATTATAAAACCAACCCTCAAGCCATTTCAATTTTTTCTCTGTTATGTCACCAAAGCAACTTTAATTTTTCATAACTCATATCAGAAATTTCAAAGTCAGGATTCTTAAAATTTGCTATTTTGGTCAAAACCTTTTTATTCTGCCATTTCCTCTAAATATTCCTCTTCATGTGTTATAATTTGCTAGCATTCACTACCTTGAAATTTCTTTTAGAAAAGATCAATTCCTTTGAATTACATCATTTTTATCATCATTCATAAAGTCTGTAAGTTTTCGGAGAAGAGTAAAATGTATAGAGTATATATTTTTCAAGTCCACAAAAACTTTAACCTTGCCTATAACCTTTAAGTGGCTCCTCATCCACTATGGCTTTCACATTTCACAGGTGTATTTTTGGTAACAAGAACTCCCAACTTTCAATTATTAAAAGAAAAATTCATAAACATTTATCATTATGAAGAAGTTGAACACTTTTCTGTGTTTACTGTAGATTCCTAATAATACGCAAGGAATTAATTTCCGCGTAATTTCGCGCGAAACGTCACTCGCGAAAAAATATTAATCGCTTTTATAATTCTCGCGATTAGCCCCCCCCCCCTTTTTTTCCAAATATATATTTAGTATAGACATTCAACATTGCTTCGTTGGTTTAGCCCCCCCCCCCCCACTTTCCACAGACACGTCACAGTATAGGTTAAAAATTGGGAAAATGGTAGTGTTCGGTTCGAACCTACCCCCCCCCCCCTCCCCGAAATAGGATTTTCGTGATTGGGACATTTTCCCTTTTTTTGTTGCTTGTCAGGTTTTTTTGATGGTATTTTTTTTTCACTTAGCCCCCCCCCCCCCCCCCTTTCAATTTGCTAATGACGCCAAATGAACACTGCCAATTATGTAAACCGCATTATTATTATTCTATATTTCTATAGCACCATATGTAATTATGTAATCATCCTAAAGCACTTTACATGTAAAAACCAAGTACAATATAAAACAAAAAACAAGTGCAATATAAAAGGCAAAATTGTAAAATTGTATGCCATGAAAATGACACCTTCCAATTAATTTTTTTTTAAATAAAAAATGCCCATAAAAAAATGAACAGCATGTAGATCTACAGTCTTTTTATTGAATGATGTATATTTATAAGCATTTTACACACACTACTAGGCTTTATTTTAGCCAATTGTCAGGAACCTGTGTAGGCGACATTCCTCATCTCTGCGATTGACACAAAATCACGATTTATGTAGGAGTTTCCTTTCTGTAAACTTCCATAAACACTTTGTACTGCTACTTTAACTAACAATAAGTAATCCTTTACACCAAAATAAAAAATACTCTTGTTTCCTGTCACCTGATCTACCTTACATTTTACCCTCCGACCCTAAAAGTTTTTATTACATTTTCATTTTTTGGGTAACTATTTTTCTAAAATATTGAAGTCAACCAACGATATTTACAGAATTAATTCATCACAAGTGTACAGGATACCTTTACTTTATAAATCTTGATTAACAAACTTGCTTTGTAAACTGTTAACATATCATTTTCTTGTTATTACATGCTATATGTTCTGCATTCATTGAGTTTTGAAAATAAAAATTTTTCCCTACCTACCGACCCTAATTTTTTGGGTCAGGGAACAGAAAACAAGAGTATATTTTCTTTTGGCCTTTTAAACACGTCCCGATGACAGGTGTACCTATATGCAAGAGTTGTCCCTGTAGATAACTTTCACATTTACAAAAGTTATTCCCCTTTGTGGGGACTATCAGGGGTCATCCGGCTTAAGGCACTGTTTTCCCTCTATAACCTTAACAACTTCATAGGTCAGTATCTTAATAATAAAATCTGTATGAATATGTTCATAATATACATGTTACCATACTCTGACAATACAGGTACAGATCAAAATTTTCCGATAACGAAAAATATTTACAAGTAACTTACAAAGGACAATAGTGGAGTGACAAGACCATCAAAAATTTGACTTTAATGTACCACCCTACCCTACGGCTGATTTGTACTTTTTTGGTCAGATATATTATCAAGCAATAATTTTTGCCCGGTCGTAGAAAATTCTATGGTCAAAATTTAAAATAAAAGAAGATCAAAGATCAATGAATGAAATCTGACCATAATATTGTACATATAAAGAAAAGTTGAAGGACTTCGTGAAAATAATGTATATTTGTGTAGGAATTTTATTTATTCGGTGAATATATTAATTTCATGGAAAAGGAACGAAAAGTTGAATAAGAATACCCGTTTGTCTGTCTGTAAAATGAGAGGTTTGTCTTATAGTATTTTATTTAAACTTAAAAGGTTTAATGCTAATGTACGTTATTCTTTACGTACAATCACTTAATATTTAGTACACAAAGTAAAGAAAAATAAAAACAAGAACAACAACACCCATCACCCCTACCCCCCCCCTCCACCCCACCCACCCACTCACCTAAGAAAACGGAATATGACCATTTATTTCGCATTTTTAAAAAAAAAATGTTATGTTTTTATGAAGCCTTTTACATCTGATTCATTATTTTATTATAAAGAAATTGTTCGACCCTGTTTTAAAAGCTTTTTAGTAAAAAAAATCTTCTAGAGGTCATCCTTGCTCTCACACTGAAGTACGGTATTCCGGTCTCATCCAAAGGACAGACAACATATCATTTAAAGTCTTATTATTATTCATTTCTCTGTCTAAATAGGCCAAAAATTTTTTTATCAATGAATGTTGTCTATGATTTGAAAATTTATGTGTAATTTGGCGAACTTTTGAACACGCGTTTACTCATAAATTAAGCAGGTTACATTGTAGAGATTTTGGGGTTTTGAAAGATTTTAAACACGTGTTGGTGTTAAAATTGCAATTCTTGGAAAAGGGGTGAAGAGTTTAAATAATGACGTAATACTTTGCTATAGCTGTAATTTCTATTCATTGGTTTTCATGTACACGTACTTCTTTATCGTTAACTTTTCAAGAATATATTTTATTTGAAAACTAAAATAGTAGAAATTTTGTAAAAGAGCTACATGTACACTGTAAAAGTTATGATAGCCGATCCTTAAAAAGATACTTCAGGTGGGTAGATAATAATAAGAACAGTGCCAAATGGCAATATTCACATTAAATGCATGTCATGCGTGGCTTTTTTCATCTGCTGACAGAAAACTTTATATTTTTGAATTTTGAAAAAAGAAGTCCTAAAAAATGTTAGAAATCCCTCGTTGTTTCTGTGGTTGGTTAAAGATAGCGTATATAGTACTGTTTCTTCTGTGTCTATTGCAATTTTTAAAATTAATATTAGACAATTCTTTAAACAAAACTGACAACTCTTTCTCATAAGAAAAAAATATATAAAAAACTGTCTTAAAACAGAATAAACCATGAGTTGTCCAGCAAAAGCTTTAGTGGATTGCTTTTAAGGTTCCGTTTGATTCATATATTTTCCTTACTGGTACGTCGTTTCAAAAGAAAACTTTTAAGTACTGTAAGCAGTGAGCTGACAAAATATGATACCGCCGCTCATAAAGGATCATAGTAACAGAGTTCAATTTTTGGCAGTATGTACATGTAAGTGAGGAAATGCGTAAACAAAATATGTATCCCTTAGTTTGAATAATGACAAAAGTCTGTTTTTGTTGTAGAAAACACTATATATATTTCCAAAGGAAACATGAAAAAGTTTCTGTAAAGTGATGGACAGTCTTTAAGATGAAATACTTTAATCAGTTTTCTCTTTCTGTTTCATACTTGCGTTAATCTGTATTGCTTATAAAGCAGAAAGGCAATATCCAATCATGCAAGATACCTCGTTCAAACAAGAATGTGAAGGAAAAGTGACATCTTTGTCCTTTAAGTATTTTTTTAATTGAAAAAAAAGGAAATGACTTTCAAATGCTAATTAATTTACATTCAAACTGAATATTAGCGTTATCTTATTAATAATAGAAGCCAATTTAACAGGTTGGGGGGAAACGTAAATTCCGCTATAATAGTGGTATCTCACTATTATAGTGAAATTACGCTATATTTCCTGCCTTCGATACCCTCAGTTTCATCCGATAACATGCAAGGCGTTGGAACCGCAAGTCATGGTGGGTATTAAAATGAACAAAACTGTCATGCTTTCATGTTTTGAATTTTAATTAATTTTCTACCGTTGCGTTTAATAATGCGAGCACTCTTTTTTTAACGGAAGTTGCATTTTTAACATAGCAACCGATGATTGCGGGGATATTTAAGCCTGTTTGAATCTCACTTATTGCTCATAAATGTGCACAAATTAATGCTTGTTGCAATTGTCAACTCGCACTGGAAAGGGTTTATGAAATTAAAGAAGAAAAAGATTATTTTTGTCTGCATGGTTACGGGTATGGAAGGCTGTTATGGTAAACGGAAAGAAACATTATGGCTAACATAAAAAAAAGAGTATATTGATAAACTCGATTTCTATCCTTTTAACAAAATCAATTTATTATAAATAATAAAAAAAATACTTATATAAATACTTATATATCCTAGAAAATCTATCTAATTTTTTATTTCCGCTGGTTAATTGTTTATTTCAGAAAAAAAGTCAATTTATTTCGGGAATATTTTACAAGAGTGCCTGTAACCTTATTTTAACACATGACTGTTCAAATAATTATGATTTAACAATCTTTTTAACTCTGCACAAATGTATCTTATCTAACACTTCATGGTTATGCACTTAGGCAAGAATGATTTAACTTTAAAATCTGACAGTTATAGCTATAGGTTTTTTCTTGTTATTTGAAAGCAAAGTATACAGCAAAAAATAACACTAAAAGTATTAATTTTTCAGACTTTTAGATTTATGCCATTGTTTTATTGTTTAAACCACAAGGAAACTTCAAATAACCAATCACCACTGCTCAATATTCAGCATAAGAAGTGCCTAAAACATCCTTGACTCAGTTAATATTTTCCACAATTAAAAATTGATCTAAAGCATCAAATCGGCCGCAAACAATATAGCATTTGAAAAAGTACTTTCGCAATTCTGAAAGCATATCCATGCAGTGGAAGTACAAAATATTCAAAGCTGAACTAGAATCTTGAGAAGCGTATACTATAAACGTAAATAATTACATTTAGCTGTGTATTCTACTGTATTTAGCAGTTTTGGTAGAAAATAGACTCCGCTAATTCAAGTACATCGCTAAATGTCTTATATATTAACTTTTATAACTAGCAACTTCAGACAGCGCTAAATCAAACCTACTTTAACTTGTTGAAAATTGAATTTCCGCCAAATATTGTACATGCCAAATGTAATACATTCACAGTATTTTCATTTTCAATCAATTCTTTTATCATTGACTTCATAGGCGTCAGAACCGGGGGAGGGGAGCTGGGGGGGGGGGGCTTAGCTCCCCCCCCACATTTTTGGCAAAGATAGACATTTTCTATATATTGAAAATTGGGGTTTACGTTTTCTGTTGGTTTACCCCCCCCCCCCCTTCAATTTGCTTCTGACTCCTATGGACTTAATTACATCGATGAATTCATCTAATGAGCAAATGCACTAAAATATCTATATACGTACTTATTTTTAAAAAAAATATTTATTTATAATGCTTTGAAGACAGTCTGAAATAAAAACGACCGAACCACGTGCATCCTGGATCTTGATCATGTGATAATCCCTATGGTTTTGCAGAATAGGCTATGCTGCAAGGCGCTGGGCAAAATGTGGAAACGAAATTTTCCTTGTATTAGTCGCATCATTCGCAGCTGTAACATATTCAAAACAATTTTTACAAGTTGAACAGTTTTTGATTTTTTTATTAATCATGCACTTTATCTACCGTGTCATGATGATGCGACCGGAAAATCATAATTTCCCTTTATATCTATACATATAGTACTTTTGTAAACTCTTTTTATATCGTCAAAAATTATCAAATATATTGATGATAAATGACAATGAAATTGAAACATTACAACAATAACATTTTTAATTTGTTTCTAAATTTAAGCATTTATAACAATATTTTTCTTATGATTTTCTACATGTTATCAATGAATTATTATACTGAACTATTACAAAAATAACTTTTCTCAGTTCCCATGTTCACTATCTAACACAACCATGCACAAAAAGATCGGCCGCGGTAGCGTCGGATAATAATGGGTCTTTCCGTTTACCATAACGAGCTTCCATACCAGTTACCATGCAGACAGAAATAATCTTTTTCTTGTTTAATTTCATAAACCCTTTCCAGTGCGAGTTGACAATTGCAACAAGCATTAATTTGTGCACATTTGTGAGCAATAAGTGAGATTCAAACAGGCTTAAATACCCCCGCAATCATCGGTTGTTATGTTAAAAATGCAACTTCCGTTAAAAAGAGAGTGCTCGCATTATTAAACGCAACGGTAGAAAATTAATTAAAATTCAAAACATGAAAGCATGACAGTTTTTGTTCATTTTGATACCCACCATGACTTGCGGTTCATACGCCTTGCATGTTATCGGATGAAATTGAAGGTATCCACGGCAGGAAATATAGCGTAATTTCACTATAATAGTGAGATACCACTATTATAGCGGAATTTACGTTTCCCCCCAACCTGTTTAATATATTTAACAATATTTTGATCGATTGAGTCCTTGTCTTAGACATGATGGGGTTCTATAATCCGTTTCCAGTTACACAAAACATTTTAGATCAAGTAGAATACAAGACTTAGTGTGAGGATGTCTTTAAAAAGTGTGGTTTATCTGTATAGAAATCATTGTCTTATGTATCTTTCTAACACTTAAGTAAACATTCATTATTAATATTGCATGAAATAATTGTACTGAATATATTTTGTTGAAATTAACGCAGTTTCTGTAATAAAACATAAGATTTTTTTTAAAAGAAAGGGGGGGGGGGATAATATTCCTGATTAATTTTGCATTGTCAATTTAGATACCTGTACCTTTCCTTTCACACACAAATTAGTATTTCTTTAAATATCAATAATTAATCTTTGAAAAAGAACATTATCAGCAAGTAAAATAAACGACTTATATACCCCCCCCCCTCTTTTCACTTTAATCGCAAGTTTAAAAAAAATTTGACTTGGGAAAACTCTACGACCGGGCGAAAATGTATGAGGAGGAATGTCTCTTTTATAAAATATAACTTTCAGCCGTAGGGTATGCCGGTCCATTAAACTCGAAAACTAAGCATCTTTTTCTAGGATTGTCACTCCACTACAAAGACAGTGGGAAAAGGTGCGTTACGCCGACAACGGGAGATAACTCTTAGAAATGTAAAAAAAAAAATCGTAAATTTATATTATGCAATGACAAACTGTTACGTTTCCTTCTACTAAGTAAATTTAAAAAATAGATCATCTCAATCTTCTATAACACTAGTAAAATGTAGCAGTATCTAAATAGACTTGTTTTTCTCCGTGTGACTTTTCTCTGAGAGACTTCAACTGCGCAGTATGATTGCTGTACCTAAACACTGCATAACATATTAATGCTGCATGAACAAATATACGTAATGTTGTAATTATTCAGCTAAATACTTTACTCTTCAAACCTTACAGAATGAAAACAACAATCAGCAATGAACACTTTTGCTTTAGATCCGTGTAACAAACACTAAACTTCAATTACGTCTTCACCGTCACGGTAGTTCACCGTCCACATCAACAATGGCTGAAATGAGCCTCGTTTTCATTTATTTGGTACACCGCGCCCGATCAAAAAAAAAAAATAAACAAAGGTAAACTTATCTGTTGATATCATTTCGTACGGCCACAAAATAGACAAAATTGAATATGCACTACATATGGTTGGTTGCATATTAATGTAACTAATCAATCTCTGTTGCTTATGGGATCTAGAGAAGAAGATTTTTAAATTTTGAAGGTTTTCTGATGTATTCTAATGTAAAATTTACTCATCCATTACGGCCCAACCCTTGCCCTAGGAGTCATGATTTGAACAAACTTGAATCTACACCACCTGAGGATACTTCACTATGAGTTTCATCTTTCTTGGCCAAGTGGTTCTTGAGAAGAAGATTTTTAAAATACGCCTTTACTTTTTCTCTAATTCCTAATTATCTCCCCTTGAAAGAGGGCATGGCCCTTCATTTGAACAAACCTGAATCCCCTTCACCTAAGGATACTTAATGGCAAGTTTGATTGAAATTGGCCCAGTGGTTCTTGAGAAGAAGATGAAAATGTGAAAAGTTTACAACGACGACAACGACGACGACGACAACACGACGACAACGACGACAGACAACGGACAAATTGTGATCAGAAAAGCTCACTTGAGCCTTTGGCTCAGGTAAGCTAAAAATTGATAAATACACATTTGTTTTAACGTTTTGTAGCGTGTTTGGTGAGCAATTCGCTAGGTCTACACGTATTCCCGAGTATCAGTGAATACAAGTTTCATGTGCGTTTCTTTTCCTAAAAAGACATTTCTGACTAGAATATCCCGAGGCAGAAACACTCTCAGATTACTGAAGGAACAGTGTGTGCTATATTGTGCACAGGGGGGTGATGACAATGACTTTTACCTTTTTCATGCCACGTCAAAGAGTAAAACTCTACGGAAAGCCAAAACAGACAAGTGAGGTGGATCGTTTGTGGATGGGTCAACGGTCATCAACGGAAAATATTTTGCTAAAAAGGAAAAACTTGATCTTGGACTATAAGATTATAAATCGCTCTGTAGCCATGGTTCCAAGTGCATCTTTATTGTATATTTGCGAAAATGTATCTAAACAAAACGACATTTTTCGCCTAACGGAAGAGGAAAATATAAATATCCAAAAATGCGTCGATTTAAGCCTATTAACAATCTAAATTAATACCTAACGCAAAATATATTGATATTAAATGGCGTTTATTTTTTTAAAGAATAGATTTTAAATCTGCATTTTTATCAACTTTAAAGAAAGTAAATCAATATTGTAGAGAATACTTTCGTCTGTATTTGACATGAACGTTTTTCACGCTACATAATAAACATATTTACTCATTAAACTTCCAGTTTCTTTTCATTTTTTTAAACCTTGAACAAAGAAATGGATATTAGAGACGGAGTTTTTACTCTAAGATTTTATATAGACATGTTGATACTTCATTTTTAACCAGAATTCATCAAGAAAAAATATATAAAGATGTCCTAATATAACGAAGTCTTAGTGAACAGTTATCACTGATGTTTACCTACATACAAATGATGTACATGTATTAAGTTTTTTTTCAATAATGCTCTCATTTTATTTCAAATTGTGTAATTTACTGAAGATTTCCAATTACTCCAACATGCGTAAAAGGGGAGGTCACTTTAACTATATAGAACGCATTTAGTTAGAACTCTTCAGTATGCATTTATACCTTCATGCAAATGTTTATGTTTCATGTTTTACTAAGTCGCTCATTTATATGAGTACTTTTTACGTTGGTTTACGTGACGTTAAACGTCATTTATATTTATAAATGTGACACCAACACGGTGCGCAACATCAAATAACATTTTCAGGTCGAAACTTGGCTCATGGCTATCCAACACTAAGAACACAATTTAACAGCACAGGCCTTTGGATCGCTTAAAAAAAATTGCGTGTAAAAAAAAAATAAAGGTACTGAACTCTTACACTGGGTACCTAATTTCGCTAATAAAATAATTTTTATTCTAATGCTCTAAAATTCTACTTTCTATTTAATTTTTTCCTATATAAACATTCTTCAATTCTACCAAAGCTTATTCCGAAATTCTTTATATTTCTTGAGTTATTCTGAAATCAATTTCAAAAATGACCTAATTTCTTTTACTCGACATTAGCTTGGGCCCCTGGTCATTCACATATAAATAGACGGTGTTTGAAGTTCGGCGAAGAGTTGCATAGTCATTACAAAATCTTTCAACAATTTAAAATTAATTTCTTACTCCAGATTGTAACGTTAAGTCCGTAATAATATTCCTTTCGCGAAAACTTAATTTGAAAACGACTACATCAAGAACTACCGCAATGTTGATAATGAATGTTTACAAATGAAGCCATGGTAGAACGAATGCATTATATACCTTTCGATTTTCAAAACAATTAGACCGCTAAAAAGTTGTTTATGACTAAGTTACACCATATGATCAAATTAAAGAAAAACCTTGTAAAGCTTGAATGCAAATGAGCAAATATTCATTGAGTTTAGAATAAATTCCGAGGAAAATTTGTCCCGCTCTTCCCGCTTTACAATTAGAGAAGGCCCAAGCTGATGTCAAGTAAAAAAATTAATGTCAATTTAATTTGGGAATTGATTTCAGAATATCTCTAGAAGTATAAGGAATTACGTTATGAACTTTGGTAGTAATGAAGATTCTTTATATTTGAATAGATATGGATAGAATCAAAGTAAAATTGTAAAGCATTCTATTTAAATGTAGGTACCCCATGAAAAGAGTTCCATACCTTTATTTTTTTCAACACCCCAAATTTTTTTTCTAAGCGATCAGTTATACAACTGCAATTAAAATATCCTCAAAATTTGAATTCAAATTTAGAAACAAATTCCGCTTTGAATTCGATATATCTGTATTTGTCGTCGAAGAAGTTTTGAGGGGATCAAAGTTTGAATAATACTTTCTTTTACGCTTACTATTCTCTGCTCAAAATATCACTGGTTTTGTACACCCTTTTGGTTTCAATTCAATTTCCTTTCTGTCATATATTCTTCCCACCGGAGGGAAACATGTTTACAGCGCAAAATATAAACTGGTTTTGAGGAGCTGCATTCTTATATAAATACATGTAATAGCATCTCAACCTGAATCTGTCCATTCTCTAGACAAAGATCTTTTGTTATTCGCATCTGGAAACACAATGGCTATTTCAACAATTTGCTGTGCACCCAAATTTTACCTATTACTGTCCATTCTGTAAACAATTAATTGAAATTCTCAGAACAAAAAGAATCATGTTCTATGGCCCTCGATTAGTTCTTTATCTCACAGATTGGACAGTTGTCAGCCTTTCTCCTATACGTAAAAAAAATCTCGAGAGGGGATTAAACAACAGACAACCAATCAATTACATAGCACAACATCATCTATGGTTTTCACGGTATCTAAAAAAAGAAAAATATAAATCATCAATTGCAATATTTAAACAATATACTTTCAATCATCTTTCACTTGTGTTATTTACAGGAATGTTCTATCTTTACATAAAGTAACAAATCAAATAGAAAGATCTTTTTTATGCCCCCATAATCTGTCTGCAAACTTGATTATAATTTTGATTTCATGGAGCTACGTACGACTTTCATATTTCAAATGTGTAATCCTTTTGACAAGACCTTTCTTACCACCAAATTTGACCTTTTGACATTGACCTTGGAGATTTATGCACTTAGAAAACTTTATTCATGGCCAGAAATTTTGAACAGTAAGGGCTAGGGCTTTCATACTTAATGCTAATAACAAGACCTTTCATTGGAAACCAACATCTTTGATCTTTTGACATTAAAATCGGAGTTTGACCTACTTTTTAAAAACAAGCCTTGACCATAACCTTTGAAGGATTAGGGCTTGCCGCTAGTGCTTTCATACTTTACATATTTAATCCATGTGACGAGACCTTTCATCAGATCCAGTGTAAATATTTACGAAAGTTCTTAGACGTAGACGTAAATTCAGACGTCGCATGGACTAACGTCTTAAAGATTATTTAAAAAAAATCGATTGTATATTGTTTAACGTCCCTCTAGAGAATTTTTCACTCATATGGAGATGTCACCGTATGCCGGTGAAGGGCTTCAAATTTTGACCTTTACTCGGCACTCAGGGCCATTGAGCAGTGAGGGATCTTTATCTTAACGCCTGCCGCTGACACGGGGACTCAGTTTTTAGGTCTCATCCAAAAGGACCGCATTATGGTTCCACCCTAACCCCCAGGGGTCATCATTTGAACAAATTTTAATCTACACTCAGTGTCTAAGTTTTCACTTTTTGGCCCAGTGGTTCTTGAGAAGTTTTTTTTTTTAATGTGGCACCAAATTCTCATTATTTCTTAATCATCTCTCCTTGAATAAAGATGGACTACAGACAGAATATGATCAGAAAAGCTGACTGGCACTTTTAGTTCAGGTGATCAAAAAAAATTATACATGTATATTTATAAGACATTTAATATATGGAAAAGAAAACAAAAAATATCCAACAAGAAAATACAATTAAATTATATATTCACAGGTATTGTCAACTCTCAGAGTCCTGGCAAAAGGCGACTTTCAGTCCGAGGCAGCAGATATCCATGGCATTTCACAGCCATCCTTCAGCAGGACCTTCATGGATGTCGTAGATGCCCTTAATCAGAGTCTGAACAACATCGCCTTCCCCTCTGGACAAGCTGACATTCTCCAGATCAAGGAAGACTTTTTGAAAGTGTCTAACTTCCCGAATGTTGTTGGGGCCATTGATGGCACGCTAATTCCCATCATTGGAATGTCTGAGGACGACGAGCACGTATTTGTGTTTCGGAAAGGATTTCATGCCATCAACATGCAGGGTATTGTTACAGCTGTCCTGAAGTAAGTACAAATCATATAATTTTAGTACATTTGTAATATTTTAGAAGATGAAAGTTTGTTTACTATTTTTTAGAATCTAAATTATTTAAGGAAAATATAGAACTAAGGTTAAATATAAATCAAAATGTCCTACATAAATGTGCAGAAAACATAGCTAACATCTGCATTTTTTATCACGCGTCAGAGAGAAAAAAATGTGGAAGAGAATAATACATTATTCAATTGCAACATGATTATAAATCAATGTAAATGTATTTCAGATTCACAAATATTGTTTGCAAATATGGAGGGGCAACACATGATGCCTTCATACTTGCTAATAGCAGCATCTCTGAAGTGATGGATCAGCTACCAGGTGGAGGTTGGCTCCTGGGTGACAGTGGATATCCTCTCAGACCCTGGCTAATGACACCCATTCTGGCTCCTCAGATGAGACAGGAGGAGAAATTCAATGAGAGCCACATCAAGACTAGGAATTGTGTGGACAGGGCCTTTGGAGTCTCAAGTCTAGATTTCCGCAAGTGAATAATAAACGATTTAGTTTTTAGTACTGACAATCTCACATAAAAAAACAAGCAATAATCAGACACACAAAACTCAATATTATATACATGTGTATTAAACAAGTGTGTGTTTGTGAAACACTATGCGTCCAGCGGCAACAAAGTTCAAAAAAGCTTTTTTAGCATATACCGTACAAGTGGATATTTTAGCGAGACGCAAATTTAGCGATTTCTACCTAAACTCGGGTGGTTTATTTTTAGCGAGAAATAATTTTAGCGATTTTAAAATGCTTACTAACAAAAGGAAGCTATTATAAATAATGCACAATTAATTTTCAGCCATATTCAATTATAGTGATATCACCACCCTCGCTAATAATGCCAAAATTAAATCTTTGCTAAAAATTCTACTTATACGGTATGCAATTGACCTTGGCGTCATTTGAAAGAACTTAATTAGTGGGGTATGCATACCAAATATTAAGGGGAAAAAACTTTTCGTCAAAAAAATTTCTAAATTGTTCCAATATTTCATTACAGATTTATTGATGTTCAAATTATTTGAATTTTTATTTCGAAAAAACGCCTTTCCCCATAGACTTCAATGCAATCTTTGTTAATATACTACTGCTTAATTAATGAAATTTTTAAAAATTTCTCGCAGACAATCCTTTTCCACAATAAATGCTTTAATATAACATCAGAGTATTGTGTACTTGACGGACATTTAAGGGTAGAGAATTTGGTCCCATTAGGGATAGAAATCCTTAATTTATTTCAGATGTCTCCACAAAACAGGAGGAGCTTTGGCATACACCCCTGCAACGTGTGTCAGGATTATTGAATGCTGCTGTCGTCTTCACAATCGAGCCATTGAAGAAAAGCTTCCTATACCACTGGCCGGACAAGTCGCCATCTATTTCAACAACCACACTGTAAATACACAAAATATTGCCAGTGCTGTTAATATCAGAAACATCATTGTGAGAAGGTTCTAATATACATGCTTATAAGAGGTGCTAGAAACATTTCAAACAAGAAATAAAATTAAAAAGACGTTAAACTTTTAATTAAACAGGAACTTACCCATTTGACCATGGAGTTTGACTTAGTTTTAAAAACTTTAACTTTGGCCATAACTGTTGAACGCATAGGGTTATGTATTTCAAATCCTTGTGACAAGACATTTTTCTTTTGAAACCAAAAACTTTTACCCTTAGACCTTGGAATGTGAACTATACCTTTCCAAAAATTAGTCCTTTGCAATAACTTTTTAACAGGTGGTGCTATGGCTTCCATATTTTTCTAGTGAGAAAATCTACTTCTTTGTGTACCAAAATATTTAATTTGCATTTAAGAAAAGTTTAACCTTCATTATGTTGCGAAACGGGGGAATCAGTGTTTCACAAACACATATTTTAATTTAAATAAGCCTGAACTTAGCAAAATACACAATATACGACTTTAAATCATTCCCATGTTGGCGTGTTGGGGGGGGGGGGGCGGTTGGTTGAGATTGAAAACCAGCATTTCAACAAACAATGTCAATAGTTATATGTCATGTTTGGGAGAAAAAAAGGAGACATTATCTCCAGTAAAACTTCGTTCCTGGAGTTTAAAAAAAATCCCTCTACCCTCCATGCTATTGATGAAAAAAAAAATCCAGTACGATTTTAAACAGTCCTTTGACACACAATAGACCCCTGTACTGTGACATATTTTACCTAGAATTTATTCCACTTAGCCGCCATTTTGTAGGGCAAAGTAGTGAATTTACCTCTTTGAGCAACCAATTTTAAAAATGCATGCAAGAAGTATATGGGAAAAAATATTCACAATCTTATACTCATGAATTAATAAGTGCTTTAACAAACGTATATTCATAAGAAAAATAGTGTTTTTTTATATTTACCTCAGTAACCAGTACAACTAATCGAACTTGTTGAATAATGAAGGGATCTGGATATGTTGCCCTACAATAAGGCGGCTGAGGGAAATAACTCCAAAATTTGTCATAGAGAAAGAGTCTATTCTTAATAATTTATTGTTTTTCTTTTTTGTTCTAGTTAACCCTTTTCTTCCTTTCTTTTCTTCCTTTCTTTGTCGCCCGCGTGGCGCAGTGGTTAGAGCGTCTGCTCTAGAGTCGCGAAGTAAGGAGACAATCCTTACGTCACTGGTTCGAATCCCACTGCGGGACGTGGTGACCGGTCCTTTGGAAGAGACCGTATAAATCGAGGTCCCGTGTCGCAGTAGGTGCTGGCACGAAAAAGATCCCTCCCTGCTCAATGGCCCTAAGTGCCGAGTAAAGGACAAAATTTGCAGCTCTCAATCGGCAAATGGTGGCGTCTCCATATGAGCGAAAAATTCTCGAGCGGGACGTTAAACAATGTACAAACAATCTTCCTTTTCTTTTCTGTACTGCTACCTGCTGTATATAAGCATCATCTGATTTAAGGATAGAGAAAGCTGGATCAGATTTTGGTTAACGCTGCAGTTACATCATGTGCCGAGAGGGCCTCAAGTTACTCATTAAATCGTCTGAGTTCGTCTGTAATTGTAATATTAAACCAGAAGTCCCTGTCGAGACCATAGCTCTACTGGTTTGTACTCATAGTAAAGGAGGAGAAAAGAAGAAGTTGGGACTTAAAACATTACAAAAGCAATTAAAAAGAATAATGATCCTTGATTAAATCTCTTTATGTAGCAAGATTGCAATAAGACTACAAATGTAGAAGTAACTTGTGATAAAATTTACAGAATTTTCAATTTTAATTACCATGGCAACATCAATCATCAAAATAAAAAAAAAAAGATATATAGAATACGAAATTTTGCGATTACCTCGCAGTTATCTAACGTACTACTGCTCTTTTGCGGGGGAGTCGAGAAAGCTCAAATCTCACGAGATTACCGGGGCACATGGCATTGTTTACAGTAGTGACAATCGAATGATTTGAACAATTTTATGCCGAAAGTACAATATATTGCCAAGAATTGAATTCCAAATAGAACATGTAGATTGTCATATAAGGGGACGACCATTTGATTTTGAGGGGGAGGGGGGGGGGGGGGGCTGGCAGATTTTGAAAATAAATAATCTGTCCCTGAAAATGTTGAAAATAAATAATCTGTCCTGCACTACAGTGAAAATAAATAATCTGACCTTGACTTTTGATAATTAAATATTGTAAAAATACCTTTTTTTTTTATTTACGTGTAATTTAATCTCAAAAGTCTTCAATTCAAAATTTTTTTGGGGGGGCTCGCTTTGCTCGCCATTTTAGAACCAAATAGTATTTAAAATCAGACTACCAGACTGGATACTTAAGTCAGTTTATCAACATGACAATGTGCACTTAGTAGGTGTGATGAATAACTTTAAATACAAACCAATTCTTATACACCACAAAAGATAAATTTTCTTCTCGAATAATTATACTTTCCAGATAAATAAATACAAAATATACACTGGCGGATTTAAGGGGGGTGTACATGTGTAAGACCGCAGGCCCTACCTTAACATTTCAAAGTATGATACGAATAATAATAATAATGCCATACTTTGGGATAATACCAATATTTTTGTGCAGAGTTTTACTCTTAAAATACACAAAAACCCAAGAGCTTCAGGGGGCTTCGCCCCCTGGGCCCTTTTCATTTAAAATATGATATGACTTAATAATGTCATACTTTGGTACACATCTCACCAACTCCTACAAAAGCTTTACTCTTATACATATTGAAAAACCCAAGAGCTTCAGGTGGCTTTGCTCCCTGAACTTACTTCATTCAAAGTACGGCATGACCAGTATTAATTATGTCATACTTTGGTTCATAATAACCAATACCACTATAATACCACTATATATAGTGCCTGGTTTTACTCTTAAAATACACGAAACCCCAAGAGCTTCGGGGGTGGGGGAGGGGGGGGGGGTGTACTCCCTTGGCCTCAACCAGGGCTTCGCCCAGGACCCACTGGGGCCCTTATGGCGGCCCCAGACCTCTTGCCTAGACAAAGTTATGCCTGTCCCCTCCCCAAATCCTGTATCCAAATATGTTATATAAATGATTAGTCTTTTAGAATCAATTGATCAATATACGGTAAGACATAGAAGAAAATAAATAAGCTGTCCTTGATAATCTTGAAAATAAATAATCTGTCCTCGACAGGCATGAAAATAAATAATCCGTCTCAATAAAAATTGCCACCCCCCCTCTCAGGATCAAATGGTCGTCCCCTAAGGAAAGTTTAGATTATTTTATCAGCTTTAAAATGCGACGATTTTCAATGAAAATTAGTGAGAAGAGCCCGCTAGGTTAAAAATGTCGTAAAAATGTAACATTTAAAGATGAGCTCCTCTCAAAAATTAATTAGGTTGGTTCAGCGATTGTTCAGGAAGGTATTCCACCAGGATTTTTTACTCATCTGTCCTTATAAATTCTACAATGATCGATCTTGCATTGTATTTAATAGCACATTTGTCCACAGCCAATAGACGTTGCCTACCTCCATCGCGAAAGAGTTCCACTAAGTTAAGTAATCGCGATATCAAGTATTATGTATCTTAGTGTAGTCTACTTGTTGTCAAGTTATATTGAAGTCAAACCAAAACTGTAGGAGGAGTAGCATTATTTCACAGAAATTTTATTTATAGTAACCACGGCAATACCGTTCATCGAAATCAAAATTCGATAAACGTTTACTTGTGGGCAAAGTTACAATGAAGCGCATTGAAGTGGTAAAATTCTCCGTTTGGATGAAAAGTTCTGAGTCATGTTTTGAAGGTCAATTATAACATAATGACACGCCCATATTTTTAGAAACGAGAAAGTAATATTCGTCGTAGTTTTAGGACATCCCATTCTTCGCGACAAGCATCATGAGTTACACTGAAATGGAGCTTTAAAAAAAAATAGAAGAGGGAGTTAGATACTCCCCGCTTCTGTTAAACACAAACTGCAACGAATATGTACATATTTTTGAACTTACCATGTCTATTGAAGTTACCACAACACATGTTTTGGTCGAACACGTGTTTACTCGGTGTTTATTTAGATCCTCAATTTGATTGGCTATTATATTTATGGAAAACCTGTTCTACAGGTATTTGAAGAAACAACTTGACCGTTTTATCAATTTCTAAAGAAATGGGCGTGTCAAAAGATGACAATAAACACTCTAAATATAGCTCAAAACGTTCCATTCGAACGGAAAATTTTACCACTTCAATGCGCTTCTTTGTATATTGAAATCAGACAAAAATTTTAGGAGGAGTAGCATTTTAAAAGTACTTCATAGAAATGTCTATTTTATCAACCATGGCAACAACGTTTATTGAAATTGAAATTAAACCAAAACTGTTGGAGGAATAGCATTTAACAGTAGTTCACAGAATTGTCTATTTTAAGTAACCACGGCAACACCGTTCATCGAAATAAAAACCGCTATACAGAATTATGCATCTTAGTGTAGTCTACTTGTGTGCAAAGTTATATTGAAATCGGACCAAATCTGTACAGTAGGAGGAGTAGCATTTTGAAACATTGTTTACAGAGACGGACGGACGCAGGACGCATTACTATCGCATAATCTCTTCTGGTTTCTGACCAGTAGAGCTGAAATCACAAAGTTAATACGACAAATATTTATATTTATTATTTTTCCAGTTTTTATTTAATTATCTCCCACCCCTATTTTCTCAGGCTGAAGCCCAGAGATGGCATCTTCAATTAAAAAAAAATCGCAATTTAAATTGTGGTGAAATCTCAGGAAAATTTTAATTTTATATGGTACAAGTAATTATTGATACCGCTAGTTTCAGCTTTCTCCATGTTTGGAAAGTCTTGTCGGACTTGATGTCCCCATTTGCTTCAAATATACCGCCTTATATCGCTTCTTCTGGGCATTCGTCAGAGAGCATTCTACAGCTGCAATTTCGAGAAGGCAGGCGGAACCAGTCGCGTGTACTTCGGGAGCAGGTGGTATATCCGTTGCTTATAAGCTCAAACAAACTTAATGAAAAGTCTAAAAAGGATGGCACTGCTTTTTTTTAAAATAAAATACAATTTATTTATAAACACTGTTTACAGATGACGACAACATGAACAATATTTGGAATTGATACTCCATTTCAAGTACAATTTACCGTCGCTGGCAGAGACCGAGTACTCCTGAGCTGCTACTGGTTTCTCATGATCACAGACCTGCCTACCCTTTTCATTTCAAGGGTGTAATTTCAGTAATTTTTTGGCGGAATTTCAGAGGTAAAAGCGTAATTAATCATATTTTCCTTTTTGGTGTTTTACTATAATACTTAATTTTCTTTTAAAACAACTGAAATTGTACATTACTAAACAAAGGTGGCATAAACGTTTCTTTTTCGAATCATTTATTGGGGAAAAAAGTGTTGTAAAATATCAGTTTCCTACATCAAACTCAATGCAACCGTACACCCTCACTGGAAACATTTGGACAATTTGTATCAAATCGCTTGCGTTTGCATGTTTACACAAATCGCATACATTAATAACATTGTATTTTATCTTTGTAACATACATTTCTCTATCTTGTTCTACATGTTAGCGATGTATAAATGAACTTAAATGAGCAAAGAAATGGCTGTCCTTATTAGTCCCCTACCGGTGAAACCGGAGGGGACTATTGGTTTCCTCTGCGTCTGTCCGTCTGTCTGTCCCCGTCTGTCCGTCAGTCTGTCCCACTTGGTTTTCCGCACGTTTTTTCTAAACGCTTGCAGATATTGAGCTGATTTTTGGTATGTGGGTGTATCTTGGTAAGTTACAGATCAAGTTTGAATATCGTTCCGGTTCAATTAATTTTTACGGAATTACGGCCTTTTCAATTTTTCAGGGATTTCCGCACTTTTCTCCTAAACGCTTAAAGATATTGAGCTGGTTTTAAGCATGAGACTTTAGCTTAATTAGTTATAGATCAAGTTTGCATTTCGTTCTGCTTGATTGATTTTTTAAAGAATTATGGTATTTTTATTTTTTTTTTATTTGATAATTCGGTTAATTATAGAGTTCATGATGCACTACGTTCATGTCGTGATGCACTCAAATTTATGTTCTAAACGACATTGTCATGAATTGAAATTTGCTGGATAGTTTTCATAAATTGATTAGTTATAGATCAAGTTTGTATTTCGTAATAATTCATTGATTTCTGAAGGAATATTTTTATTTTTTTTTAATATTTGGGTTCACATAAGGGTTCGTGATGCACTAAATTAATGTCGTACTACTGGATTAATGTTCTAAACCAGATCATCATGATTTGAATCTTACTGGATACCTTTATAGTGACAAATATAGATCAGTTTGATTTTTTCTGGTATAAATTTGTTGTTCAACCCTTGCTGTTCAAGTAAATAAGCTGTTCTGATCAAAAGCATGTGTGTTAATTCAAGTAGTGCATTCAATTCTTCGTTCGAATATTTGGTAACCAGTCTATATGTAACTACAAGGTATATTACGTAAGATATCGAATTGGTCATCTATTAATTACTTTTATTAGAAGAAATTCTCATTTCGTTTCATCAGGACGTGCTCAAACTTAAAATTAAGTTGTCCATTAAGGATTTTAAACCAAATATCAAAAGCGTAAAATTAATATAAGTGGCGTAATAGCGTAATTTTATGGTAAAAAGCGGAAGAATTACGCCAAAAGCGGAAGGGTAGGCAGGTCTGTGATCACCTAGCCCAAAATCGCCTTTAGTTTGCACAGCATACTAAAGAGAAAACTGATTTATTGATTGTGTATTGTTTAACATCCCTCTCGAGAATTTTTCATTCATATGGAGACGCCACCACTTGCTGGTGGAGAGTTGCCAATTTTGTTCTATACTCGGCAATTAGGGCCTTTCATCAGGGAGGGATGATCTTTTTCGTGCCAGCACCTACTGTGACAAGAGACCTCGGTTTATACGGTCTCATCCGAGGGACCGGTCTCCACGTCCCACGGTGGAATAAGAACCCGCGACGTACGGAACAACTCCTTACTTTGAGACTCTAGAGCAGACAGTCTAACAGTTGCGTCACGCGGGAAAAAAAATCCTTACAAACAGTCGACCCCCGATACCTCAGAATCCTGATCACTGATGGCCATGATTCTCACCACAACGTGGAACTCGTGAATACTGCCAGAGAGAACACCATCATTTTGGTAGAATTGACATCGCACCCTAGCCGCCGGAAAGGTGAGAATACTGCAACAAATGGAAATGGCGTAAGAAGAAAATATCTCATTTTGCCAGTTCACTTAGGCAAGTAAAACCTCCAAATTTTTATTAGACGCAACTTTAACACACAAACTTAAAGTCAGGTTGACACCCATTTTTCCTTGCAGTAAAGGTTATGTAGATAGTATAGACAAAAAAGGTACTGGAAGAAGTTTGCTTCCAACCTCCCAACCCCCTTTCCCCAAAATAAGATTTTCGAGTAAGGGGAACAGTGGACTAGTGGCCCTTTTTGCTTGTCAATTTGTTTTCAGGTAATTTGGATTTTATTCTGCCCCTTCCCCATTTCAAAAACGATGCTACGCCAGCAGTTTTAACTTCTGCAGTCTCAAGTTGAATTTCTCATCCATATTCCAACTGAGATGAGCCTATTCGTCAGTTTGTTGGTGTCTAGTTTAGGCTTTAAGCTTGCAAAGTAGGGCTCCACTCTCTCCCTTGACATCATCTCATTTCAGATCGAGGCCGTGGACTCTGGAGTTCTCAAACTGAGGTTGTTGTGTCTCTACTTCAACAACCTCCACCATGTTTCTGAAGGGCGCCAGTTCTGAAAAGGTGTTTCCCCGTCTTAACCAAGTACTCAGCACAGCAAATAAGTTTGATTTAGAAAAATTAATCCCCTTACTTGCACGGTCTTGTGCATATCCGGTATGCAATAAGCCCTCTCTCGTCACTAAGAGAGAGTTTGGGCTTTTACAATTGCCTTAATCTTTCCTGACAAAGAAATCCTGAATGAGCAATCATGCAACTTTTCATCAATGGAAAATGAATGACATTGACTGGTAGAGCATGTATAAGGTCTGAATTTAATTTCTAATTTTGGATTTTATAGGCAATCTTTAATTAGAAATAATGCACATGCAGATCTATTTTAAATAGTAGTGTTTGTAATTGAGACATTAATAATTTTGGACATATTTCATTCCAAAATGTCATAATAGTGAAATTACGAAAAAAAGTCGACAATTAGCCTAAGTGTTGCTTCACGTCCATCTCTAGAATTTTTCACTCATACTGAGAAAGTGCCATTTGCCGGCGGAGAGCTACACATTTTGTCGATCCTTTACTCGGCGCTTAGGCCATTGAGCAGTGAGCGATCTTTCGTGCCGGCATCAACTGCGACACGGGACCTCGGTTTACACAGTCTTACCCGAAAGACCGGTCTCCATGTCCCAAAGTGGAATTCGAACCCGCGACGTAAGGATCAACTCCTTCGTGACTCTAAAGCAGACGCTTTAAGCACTGCGCTACGCAGGGGACTAGTGGGATTCGAACCCACGACGTAAGGATCAAAGTAAGTTCAACCCGCTTGTCAGCAATCGAAATAGAGTTTACTCAACAGGTCTGTGTTTAGTCACCAAATTCAATTTGAAAGATTGATTGTATATTGTTTAACGTCCCTCTCGAGATTTTTTTCACTCATATGGAGACGCCACCACTTGCCGGTGGAGAGCTGCAAATTTTGTCCTATACTCGTCACTCAGGGCCATTGAGCAGGTAGGGATCTTTTTCGTGCCAGCACCTACTGCGACACAGGACCTCGGGTTATACGGTCTCATTAAAAGGACCGGTCTCCACGTCCCACAGTGGGATTCGAGCCCGCGACGTAAGAATTAATTCCTTACTTCGGGACTCTAGAGCAGTCGCTCTAACCACTGCGCCACAGGTCAAGTGACGTTAAGTCTAGGAAAAAATTGAGCCAATTTCAACATAAAATTAATTAAAAAAATTAATTTATTGTAGTTCTAAAAACAAATTCACTTTTCATTAACACCCAGTTTTATTCATCGTTTCTGAAAATATAAGATAACTTTGAGCAATCTGCTTATAATCAGCAAAAGATCAAGACTTTAAGATCTTTCCACCCTTACAATTTTACTGGTTAAAAGTACAAAAATTGAATTTATTTTTATGTTAGTCTAAATTTACCAATTATTTCCAAAAATGTATAGGTTGCCATATTATTTAAGAGAGGAGACGCAAATAAACAGAAGCATATGTCAACATAAAAAATCATGCATTTTCTGTAAACAGTATCATAAATATTTCAAATGGAATCAAATGCATAATTATGATGCTGAAAGTTCCTGAATACTGTAAACCAACTTTTATTCGCCTGCGAGTAATATTCGTGAGTTTTGTGATCTACTTTAAATCGCGATAAATAATCGCCGCGAACCATTTATGTTGCTTTGTTTTTTAGCTCACCTGAGCCCAAGGCTCAAGTGAGCTTTTCTGATCACCCATTGTCCGTCGTCCGTCCGTCTGTCTGTCCGTCCGTCCGTCTGTAAACTTTTCACATTTTCAACTTCTTCTCAAGAACCACTGAGCCAATTTTAACCAAACTTGGTACAAAGCATCCTTGGGTGTAGGGAAATTTAAATTGGTAAATCAAGGGCCAAGTCCCTTTCCAAGGGGAGATAATCAAGAAAATACAAAAATAGGGTGGGGTCATTAAAAAATCTTCTCAAGAACCACTGGGCCAGAAAAGCTGAAACTTATGTGGAAGCATCCTGGGGTAATGTAGATTCTAAATTGTTCAAATCATGACCTCCGGGGTTAGGGCGGGGCCTAAATAGGGAATCCAAGATTTACATAGAAATATATAGGAATTTTTTTAAAAAATCTTCTTCTCAAGAACCACTGGGTCAGAAAAGCTGAAACTTATGTGGAAGCATCCTGGGGTCGTGTAGATTCTAAATTGTAGAAATCATGACCCCCGGGGGTAGCGCGGGGCCACAATAGGGAATCCAAGTTTTACATAGAAATATATAGGAAAAAATTTTAAAATCTTCTTCTCAAGAACCACTGGGCCAGAAAAGCTGAAACTTATGTGGAGGCACCCTGGTGTAGTGGAGATTCTAAATTGTAGAAATCATGCCCCCTGGGGGTAGGGCGGGGCCTAAATAGGGAATCCAAGTTTTACCTAGAAATATACAGGAAAAAACTTTTAAAATCTTCTTCTCAGGAATCATTGGGCCAGAAAAGCTGAATTTTATGTGAATCCTGGGGTAGTGTAGATTCTAAATTGTTCAAATCATTACCCCTGGGGATAGGGCGTGGTCACAATTGCTATTATAAAGGGGGGAGGGGGTCTGATAAAGAACAGCATGGCCAAAGTTTCTCAGGTGAGCGATATGGCCCATGGGCCTCTTGTGTAGAAAATATTTCCTTATTCGTGAAAATTAATCGCTGATTGATTTCAAAACTGACGATTCGCGAATAAAAGATGACGCGAATAATAGTTGGTTTACAGTACTTGCTACTTGCAAGATACTTTTGCAATGTGAATATCATGGAAACTATTTTACATAAGATGTACAATGAAGAAAATACCTGAATGAAGCTTGAGCAGGAGTTATTGCCCTTGTCAACATTTTTAAAAGATTGTAAATTGATTAAATAAAGGAAATATATATTTTTGAAATTCTTTTACTTAACAATATTTATCATTTCACCTATGGGAAATCATTCTTCTAATTAAAATATATCGTTCTATTTGGTACGAATTTAATTTAATAACTGTTTTTGCAAAAAAAAACTATGACATCACAGGAGGTTGGAATTACCTTAAAATAATTTTCAATGCCTGAAAAATTACCTTTCGGGAGTGCAAAAAGGTCAAATTTATTATGCCAAGCAATTTAAACCTTTTTCTTGGTCACAATTTTAATGTGTCTTTTTACAAGTAGACTTATAGTTTATTTTGTCCCATAAATTAATTGAATAAAACATTTGAGAGAACACGTCGAAGATGTGACTTTTGATTAAAACAATCACAAGTTTTAGTGCAGAAAGGAATTACCTTAAAGGTTTTTCTTACTTATTTTGCGTTTACGGTCACATCTTAAGTGTGTACAATTCTTATGACAGTGAGAAAGGTGCACAACTAGCCAGCTAGGTAGTAGAACATGACTTAATAAATGCTGCACAGAAATTCGTCGTAAATTAGAGCACAATACGTAATTTGAAGAAAAGGTTCATTTCGATGAAAACGTCATTGGCGAGAAGTCTCAGTAATAGAAATGTCTAAGAGGGAATTAAGCTTCATCTCACTCATCGCCCATCTGACTTTCCATCTCTTTATCTTTATTGGCAGTAAACAATACAAAAAAGAAGCAATTGTTCTACGTTTATTCCAATTTCTCTCGGTGCTCTAGGAAGTACTTCTGCAAGAGCTTCCTTTGTTGTAGACTCTGCTTAAACTTTCTTGTGGTAGCTACTGCTTGATATATTCCACAAGTCCTCTTCCTCTTCCCATAAAACCACGAGTTTTCGGTGTCTTTTCTTGTAAAGTTGGCCATTATTATTTACCATGTGCTTTTTTAGTAATTATATCAATAGGATGACCCCCAATATCAATACATTTCATTGTTGAAAGTGAAAGGTAAGTTAATCTTTAAATTGCAATAAAGTTTATGTCCTCTGGAGTGTGTCCGCGAGGTGGAATATTCTGTGATCCACATAGGGCAAATATAATGTACTTTCATCATTTTTGGAAGGAAACATCTGTAAATAGGTGAAGGTGAAAAAAAAATGACATTCACCTTCCATATATGCCACCTCTTTGTGCTCCAAGCTTAAAGTGTTTATGTCAAAGTTGTCTTCGTGTCGCAGTGATAAGAGCGACTGCTCTTGAGTTGAAAAATAACTGAAGAAGTTGATCCTTAAGCTGCATGTTCGAACCCAACTGTGGGACGTGGAGACCGATCAAACCAAGTTGATTACTTAAAGGTGAATATTGTCAAGTCGTACATAAAATTTCAGGATTTGAAGGTAGTAACCAGTATCCATTGACGAGACTCTAGCTCAACTGGTCTGTACGTTTGTGGCGTTCAGGCAGTTTCGATCGCCGATGGCCAAATAGCTCAGTTGGTAGAGCACCTACCCGGTGTTTCAGGGGGCCGGGGTTCGAATCCCGTTCTGGTCTGCTGCATTTTCTCCTCTTCCGTTACATTTGGTGTCATGCTATACCCTGGAACTGACTTATGAGAGACCTGCCAGGGATGAGTCTGGATCGGGGTCTTTGAGGAACCAAAGACCTTTAAGGATGGAGAAATGTTGCGGTCAGTCAGGTTTGATCGCCGGTGGCCATATAGCTCAGTTGGTAGAGCACCTGACCGGACTTTCAGGGGGGCTGGGTTCGAATCCCGGTCTGGTCCGTTGCATTTTCTGCTCTCCCGTTACACGTATCATAAAAGAAAAATCACTTGGATTGAAACTAGACAATAAGCAGCAAAAAAAAAAAAACACTAGATGCTGTCATGAGACAGTAATGCACATTTTCGGTTGGGTGAATTTCTATGCGTACTGCACTAATCGATAAAGTATAAAAAGTATTGAAAACATAAAGGGTCATTATGAAATGAAAAAAATAATACAAAATCCTTAGTTTTATATGACGTTTATTTTTAACATTTAGTTTACAGCACCGTACGTTTTAAAGGAGTTCTAAATGGGATTAGTAACTAGGCTTTTCCTTAATCAGAGCTCTACAATATTTTAATTCAGATCATTGTGCCCTGGGTAATATTATAAAGCCTGGGTGAATAAGCAAACTTATATTCTATGTTTTCTCATTATATTAACTGAATGCGCCACACAATACAATTATTTTTTAATCACTGTCCACCCCGGAACTTACACCAAGCGCCTTCATTAGTTTTGGTACTTTTTTCGCTATAAAGATGTTATATGCTGTGTGATTTTCCCTCACAAGGTCAAGAAGAAGCCTTTTCTTCTTTTGTGCAGGTTCATTATTATGATCCTCCTCTTTGTTTTGAGGACTGTGGTGTTTCTTTGAAGAGATAATCTTTAACAAAATTTTTTTTTAAAATAAAGGAGGCTCTCGAAAATTTATATACTTCTATTTATATTTATTTATATAATTGGTTGAACATTGAAGGAATATGAGCATTTGGACCTCCAGTATGGCGGCCAACGGGAAGTAATTCTTGCTAAATTTAGGTCCATTGAAAACTATCTATAGTAAACATTTTCATGTTTGTTAATCCATTTGCAGTAATTTAACGAGAGGAATTCATCATCTTTTAATTGTTTTTTTTTTTTTTTTTTTTTTTTTTTTTTTATACAATTTATTCTGAAGAAACACCCTGCAACGCCATACTGTCTGCATTTTTAATTAGTATACAAATATAAAGAACACAAATACAAAGAAAAGTAATAATTTATTCTTCCAAAACTATTTTATTTTTTTTTATTTTCTATGAATTGGTTACGCTTCAGTGAACATTGAAGTAATATATCAGGTAAGACATTAAAATGCCAATTTTTAAAATTTAAATAGCATAATTATACATGTATATCAAATACATCAGAAACAAGTTTGAAAAGTAAAATATAAATTTCCTAAGGTGGTGCATTAGCAATTTTGTCGAGTGTACATGTACATGCTTATTAGTCAACAGATATATTTCTGGTCATATCTCTAGTTCTCCCTTGGATCAGAAATGATGATATAAATATAATTTAAATTTAAAGAATGCATGATTAAGAGTAGGACAGGTTGTGCATCTTGAAATTGAATCAGCTCTGTGGTTGAATAACTTATACCAGTTTAGATTTAATTTACTCATAACACCTTGATTTACTCTTTTCAATCATACTGTTTTCTGAACTGTGTAGTTTTTTTCCCAACATGGATACAAGTCGAACATTTTCAACTTCTCAAAACAATGCATGAAAAAATACTGCTTTTCAAATCTTTTCCAAATATAATTATATGAATTATACTTTTTTAGCTCACTTGAGCTTTTCTGGTTTCTGATCAAATTTTGTCTGTTGTCCATCTGTTTGTCTGCAAACTTAACATTTTTAACTCTTTCTCTAGAACCACTGGACCAATTTCAATCAATATACATACTGAAACATGCATGGGATTTTTTCATCATAAATATTCTTCTCAAGAAGAGCAAGTTTATTTATTTTCCTCCGTTTTCGCAAAAGGGAGGGTGCATTATATCTCATATCTCTGTCGGTCTGTCGCAATAAATTTAACCTTGGTCATCATGGTCATATCTTTAGAATGGGAAGAGATAGGACTTTTATTTTAACATGTGTTTTAGTATTTACCTTCTGTTTCTTCCTTTTAAACCACAAACCACCTTCTGGTATATTGTCGTGATTGTCGTACTTTTCTAAACACAATATGATTTTTTGACCCATGACCTAGACATTGAAGTTTGACCTGCTTTTAAGAAAAATTGATATTGTTTTAAATTAATCATTTGAAAGAGAAAAGATTTATATTCACATTAATGTTATAAATGTAATATATATATATATATATATATATATATATATATATATATATATATATATATATATATTATGTATAAAGGAGACCACTCATCCACATATATATAAATTAGGGGGACACGGATATTGTGGGGACACCAAATTGGTCCCCTTAATGTTTAAGCTTGAATACCTAAATTACAAAATGATCCAGTAAACATTAGTTGTAAACTTTAAATAAAGTTTGACATGATCTTACAAAATTTAATTACATTTAATTTTTTTAAGTATCGAAAAGGTAGATAAATAGCATCCAATTTTCAGCATATATATTTTTAGGTAAATAAATTTATGCTTTAAGGACACCACTAAAAAGTCTCTTTATTTTTCTTATTTCCCATATATAAAAATAAATCTGCTAATTCATGCATTCATTTATGGTGTCTTTAAGCTTAGGAACACGATTTTACATATTTTTGAAAACTGGTTAAAATATTTATTTTTTCTTCACCATGAAACGCATGACATTTCTATTTCGAGTCGTGCTATGGTCATCCGGGTATTTCCAGGGAAGGACGCTACAGAGTACAGAGTCATGTTCAAGGGCAGTATGTGATTTTTTTAAATGGTAAGTTTATTTGCTAGGTGTATTTTGCTGAGTATGAGAATTTATGCAAATGTTGACAGTTAGATATTAAATCGCGAGATATTTATTATAGTTAGCCAACTAAAGTAACGGCGTGTATCACCAAACCAGGCACGTAGCATCGTTTTTTAAAATGGGGGGCCAACCATAGATTTTTTTTTCACCTGAAAAAGTTGACAGGCCAAAAAAAAAAAAAAAAAACAAAAAAAAACAAACAAACAAAAATTAAAAGTTCCCCGAACTCGAAAATCCTATTTCGTGACGTTGGATGGGGGGGGGGGGGGGGGGGGTATGACCATTTTCTCGAAGCCAACTTAATTACTCTCAGACTCACTTCCAATTTTTTTCTGTACGATCCTTGATATCTCTATACATGTTATAAAGTGGGGGGGGGGGGGTCACCATCCTTTCAATGAACATTTACTATAGTCAAGGTAATGTCGGGGAACAAAGTGCCCCCCCCCCTGTGGATGCTACATGTACGTCCCTGCAAAGTTGGGATGTGGTTACTGATGTTCATCCAACATGTACATGGTCATGATGATGTATTGTTGGATAATTCACAATTTATTGCAAATTGGAAACCAAATTAAGCTTTTTTTTAAAAAAAAAAATTATGTCGGTCAATAGACGTTTATTGTACCTTTTTTTAAGTATTAGCTAGGTGACAATATTACCTTCAATATTCGCTATGTTTAGAGAAAATTTATATGTCCTTTATTGCCGAAAAATACCACATTTTTCTTTGACATATCCAAAATATGTTTTCTTTTCTGCTTCACCAGTCCGGGCTAAAAATAAACCCCGTCCATGACCTTGGGTAAACAGGAAGAATTATTGCCGCTTATATCATTTCCTGATTATTCACCAACTAATCGCTAAACGAACCAACAACTATTAAATTAATGACAATTAAAGGTCGAAAAATGTCTTGAATCTAAAATAATTTAATTAGAAACGCAATTTGAATGTCTTATTTTAAACTTTTGCTAGCCTATTTTTTTCGATGTTGCTACGACCTCCTGCGTTAAAATAACATGTGCTTTGTCGGAACTGACAATGACCGAAACACTATTTTTCCAAGTGAACGCAGTATCATGACAGATAATAGAGAGAAAAGTATAAACCTCATCCGCTGCAGGGCTTTGGAAAACACCTGTTTAACCAGTTTTTGCATGTATTTTGCTTGTGCACGTGAACCAGCCTTCAAAATTTCCTTACAACTTGGTGGGCGGAGTTCTGTGGTTAACTGGTTAAAGCCGAGAGACTAGAGCCCAATGGTCTACTTAAACATGGATCACAGTAACTGGATGTCATTGGTCAGTGTCATTTGGATAAGAAAACTCTTAAAGAATCTTCTTCTCAAGAACAACAAACCCATGATTGGTCATATTTTAATGGAAGCATCCCCAGGACTGATATTTCTGCTTTTCAAGCATCCCCAGGACTGATATTTCTGCTTTTTCCTAGCCAGAATGCTCAGGTGAGCACATTTTCATTCATTTCATGATAAGTATTTTGAATTTCAGGTAAATATCAGTATCTCGAACATGGGATATCTAGAATACCCCGCTTATGTCGAAGTCGATAGCCGGTCCCTGCCGATTTCTCAATATTGAAGATTTAAAAAACACCAGATATCTTGAATACCCCGCTCATGTAGAAGCATATTTTAAGTCCCAGACCTTTTTTTATCTGGCTTATCTCGAAGTGCAGCGAATTTTTTGTTCTACTAAACACACCTGGCGTCATGACTTAATTAAAACATTCTCACCAGTGGCTATTAATACTTGATATCGCGATTACTTAACTTAGCGGAACTCTTTCGTGAAGGAGGTAGGAATCGTCTGTTGGATGGGGGCAATTTGCTATTCAATACAATGCAAGATCGATTATTGTAGCATTTATAAGGACAGATTTAAGTAAAAAATCCCGGTGGAATACCTCGCAGCCGCTAAACAATCGCTGAACCAGTCAAATATATTTTATAATATAAAATATATTTTACCAACACCAACTTGGGTGTTTGGTGTACATTAAGTCTACGACGCATAAAACTAACCTGACTTTGCTGCAGTTCAGAAATTAAATACAGACAGTATTTCCGATATTGCAATTATATATATACTCTGTATGATTAAAAATCGTAATTTCATAAAACACCAATTTTTTTCACGATAAACTTAAACAAAACAGTCAAGTTGCATTGCATAATGCACAGTGCAATGATTGATTAGGCCAAACAAAAAATAACTTTGTTTACTGTTACATGCTGAAATAAAATAGTGTCGGTAGGTAGGAATTTTTTTTTATTTTATTGAATTTTTTTTATACACAAATTCATGTGAATTGGTTGAATTAAAAAAAAAGTTTTACCATTGTATGGTGCCTCACTTTTGTTTGGGCTTGTAATATGGGTGGTAGACAATATAATCTTTCTTGCCAACTGCCTTATTACTCAGGGGTGTGCAATTGAAAAAAAAAATCAAGTACTAACCCACAGCTAGGTTTGTAACAGCAATAAAGTTACTAGTCTGCAGTTAAAAATAACCAGTCCAAATATAGGGGCAACAAAAAATTGTAAAAACTAATATTTTAAAAAGTTCATTGTTGAGAAAGCCAGGCCAGGTCCTAAGCCATTCCTTTAAAAGTTGAAGTTTATAAATTTTAAGAAATTATCTTTTCTTTTTCTGAACATATTGCACTAGTCTAGCTTGTCTAAAATGAAGCAAAAATCATTTTATTTTCTTTTTAAACCATTGAGTATAATTGATATATACTGAACAAAAAAAGAAACGCATAATCAGAATAATATGAAATTCTAAGTTTTCAGTTTAAACCTTATATTATTTAAGCGATTTTAGAGTGTATTGTGATAAAAATCAATATTGCAAATTGAAAAGTCAAGTTGATGTCATTTTCATTGCCCCCAAATTCAAGGGGCATAACAATATGTACTGTGCAAAGTCTCAATGCTAGTGGATTTCCAATGTACGGATATTGTGGGGGAATACCATCTCATTTCAGTCTCTTGCGAACACTTTATGCATTTTCATGCAAATTTTACTATCCAGCAATTATAGCAGCAGTTTTACAGCAAGTTCTAAATCGCATGAGGTAATGAAGGGGGGGGGGGATCTGACGCTCCAGTCTGGTTGTGGTTACATGCGGATGGCATGATAGTGGTCTTCAGACGTTAGTTTTAAGGTTTCAAAGCCCATTGATTTATTTCAAATACAGTTGCAACTTCCTGTTGCGTAGCTCCATTTAGTATCATCGTTAGCCTGGTTGTATTCATCTTTGTTTGGGCGTGGCATTGCAGTATCAACACTGCGATCAAATGTTAAATATGGGTTTAATAGAAGTGTGAAAAGTTTCTCTAAATCCAAAATATCAATGAAAATAGACAACTGATTTAGAAGAAATCATGAAAAACACTACTTTCACAAACATGTTTAATCAAGGGAGATAATTCAACACTTGGGTTTTAAAACCCCATGTTGTCCTTTAAATAGGTCACAGGTATCCATTGATATAAAAAATAGTTGTTTCATGTACATTCTAAAAATTTCTTTGACGAGTAAAACAATATGCGTTTCTTTTTTTGTTGAGTATATATTATACAATTAATTACCCCTTGTGAGGTCAACATGGTGAAATAAGGACCCTCGACCTGGCCCACGAGGTGACCTGACCTGACCAAGGCCGCGTAGCGGCCGAGGTCAGGGCAGGTCACCGAGTGGGCCAGGTCGAGGGTCCTTTTTTCACCATGTTGAACTCACAAGGGGTAATTAATTGTTTTATTATACCGATATATATTGAAAAGTATGAATCTCTAACCGTTATCAATTCTTCCTTTGATCGGGATCGGGATTCGCTGTACAGACCGGAGAGTGAAGTTGTTTACATTGACGTCTGCAAGTCGTGTAAGTTTTTGCATCATGATTTACTGATTAATTAAAACAATATCTGCTTGATAGCGACATACAATGTTATAACTAATGATTACTTTTCCTCTGCACAATCAAAATGTAACACAGAATTCAACTCTTTAAAAATCCGCCTCTACATTTTATTGAACTAAATTGTAACGATAGGCTAAGGCCTATTGAACTGTTGAAACGATATATTGTTACGATAAAATTTTACCGTTTTCTGTATGGTAATGCAAAACAGACCATGCACAATTTTAAAAACATGTTGTTTTTTTCGAATAATTATTATTTTATGCATCAACTTCACTCAAAAACGAATTTTTGATTAAGCGGTCATTTTTAGTGGTCATTAAAAATAATGACCGGGTCATTATATCCCACGTGCGATGATTCCTAGGTCAGTTGCTGTAAACAGTACCATTTGGAGTCATTGTTGTGTTTTAAAGTTTTCTTACCAGCCAATCAAATTCGAGAATTATCAATAGAGGTATAATAATAAAGTTTAATCACATAACACTTAGCTATCAGTTGATTGGGGGGTCATATACTGTATTTAATTGAATGAGATATCAGTGCATGTAGAGGAGTGGAGGAAATTCGGATTACGAAAAAACGATCGTTTTTTAAATAAATAAGTCAGGTAGTACTGCAAAATGGATGAGATTAAAGTGATTTAAGAACAGTTGGAGCATGCTGCCTGGAAAATTTTCATTAGTTGTAGTGATGGGACATCGGTTAATTTTCATAATCGATCATCGGTTGGAATCGGTTACTGCTTCCGATGCGATTTTACCGATTATAATCGGATGTCATAGTTTGGTATATAAAAAGCAGACTGTTTTATTTATTTCAAATTATTTCTTTAACATGAATTTATAAAATAGGTAATCTATTGTTTTCTTTGTAAATTGTTTTACTTATTTCACACTTAATTTATACATACAATGTCATGCATGGTTTAAACTTAACTAAAATTTCCACTAGCCAGGTTTTCTAAAGTTTCAAATTAATAGGAGCTTACAGCTAAATCTACAATCTCTGTGATTTTTGAACCCTTTGAATATATATCACTGGGTCAATTAATTAAAGTCTAGATATAAAATACACTTGTGCATTTGTTTAAAATGAAAATTGACATTCAAATCACTTTGTAAAATATATTTCACATAAGTATTTCATCATAGAAAATGAAATTGAATTTAATTAACAATTTTACTATCCTTTTTTGGAAGGTTATATTCTTAATCCCCTTTTCCTGGTCATTGGACTATACCATCACATGAATAAGATATTTTTTTCAGTTTAAATATTTTTGAAACTTATCTGGAATAAGTAGAAGCCTAATTACACTTCAATTTCATAAGACTGAGTAATTGGGAATAATTTATTATTGGATATCTACCATGTATAACCGATACACAGAGGAATGGAGAAAATTCGGATTAGAAAAAAGACGATCGTTTTCAAGATTTCACAAATCATGAAGAACTGGTAAATGGATTAGATGTAGGGTATTAACGAACAATAGGACCATGTTACTTTTATTATACCCCACGCAACTAGTTGCGGGAGGTATAATGTTTTTGACCCGTCCGTCAGTCAGTCAGTCAGTCCGTCAGTCAGTCCTCATTTTTTTGTCAGCGCAACTCCTCATAAACCGCTGCACAGAATTTCGTCAAACTTTGCAGGTATTTAGGACATAATGTGTAGATGTGCATATTACCAGGAAATTCCGATTCCATTATTTTTTCCGGGAATTTCCACACTTTTTAACTTAGACATTTGGCCATACCTTTAATATAGAGATGAACAGTTTGTCAGCGCAACTCCTCATAAACCGCTGCACAGAATTTCGTCAAACTTTGCAGGTATTTAGGACACAATGTGTAGATGTGCATATTACCAGGAAATTCCGATTCCGTTATTTTTTCCGGGAATTTCCACACTTTTTAACTTACACATTTGGCCATACCTTTAATATAGAGATGAACAGTTTGTCAGCGCAACTCCTCATAAACCGCTGCACAGAATTTCGTCAAACTTTGCAGGTATTAAGGACACAATGTGTAGATGTGCATATTACCAGGAAATTCCGATTCCATTATTTTTTCTGGGAATTTCGACACTTTTTAACTTAGACATTTGGCCATACCTTGAATATATAGAGATGAACAGTTTGTCAGCGCAACTCCTCATAAACCGCTGCACAGCATTTCGTCAAACTTTGCAGGTATTTAGGACACAATGTGTAGATGTGCATATTACCAGGAAATTCCGATTCCATTATTTTTTCCGAGAATTTCCACACTTTTTAACTTAGACATTTGGCCATACCTTGAATATAGAGATTAACAGTTTGTCAGCGCAACGCCTCATAAACTGCTGCACAGAATTTTGTCAAACTTTGCAGGTATTTAGGACACAATGTGTAGATGTGCATATTACCAGGAAATTTCGATTCCATTATTTTTTCCGGGAATTTCCACACTTTTTAACTTAGAGTTTTGGCCATACCTTGAATATAGAGATGAACAGTTTGCCAGCGCAACTCCTCATAAACCGCTGCACAGCATTTTGTCAAACTTTGCAGGTATTTAGGACACAATGTGTTGATGTGCATATTACCAGGAAATTTCGATTCCGTTATTTTTTCCGGGAATTTCCGCACTTTTTAACTTAGACTTTTTGGCCATATTTTGAATATAGAGATGAACAGTTTGTCAGCACCACTCCTGTTAAACTGTTGTACATAGTTTTGTCAACCTATGCAGATATTTAGGACATATTCCATTATTTTATCCCAAAGAGTTTTGCCTATTATTCAAGAAAATTTCTCACCCCCACCCCCACCCCCACCCCAACCACTTCAAATTAATGTTTGGATTTGTATAATGCCAAGAAATTTTGATTCAATTATTTATCTAGAAATTTCATTCCACATTTAAATGTCGTAATGTGCAAGACATATTTTGATGTGAAGATTTTTTTTTTACAATTATTGCCCTTTTTGATCTATACTATGTATTTAAAGTGCACTGTGCCTTTCATTATGTGTTTCACCGTCAAGTTTTGGGGGAGCGTGGGGTATGTGAGCTAGCTCACTTTTTCTTTCATTTTTTAATTGATTGGAAGTTTTAAGGAAAAAAACATGGGGAAAAGCGTCTGTTTTAGTAAGGGGACTGGAATGGTCCTGCAGATTTTTAATTCGCCCCAAACGGAAAAGATTTTTAACAAACTACTATCAAACCATCAACAAACTACCAACAAACTATACTTTTGTGGTTTGTTAAAGGTACTTGGACACAGATTTGAAGTCAATATTTTTCAATAATTTTCTAAAATATTACAACTTATATATTTTAATAGCATATCACATAAAAATTAATAAAAAAAACCTTATTTCATATAAAAGATATTAACAATTCAAATTCTTTGGCGAGTTTGATTGACACATTCCTGCACATTCGCAAAATTAATTTTATTCTTAATCCATAAGAAAAGTGTCAATCTAGTTGTGTTTAAATGAAAAATATTAAATACTATAATCCAGAAAACTCAGAGTAGGCATGTTCAAAAGTAAAACAAACACACAATATATTGTCAGTCCGTGCAATTGTGATAAACAGACTGTGACGATATTAAACGCACCCGGCGAATTCTAAATATAAACAATAACAGAACTCGAGCCTTGTTTACAAAAACTGTGTACATAACACGGGTTAGCTCGATTTGCCAAACTCTGTACGCAACCCGTAGTTCGGAATGACGAATGAGTTTTGCTTTCTAGCATTTGTACTCGGAATAAAACTATTTTTCTGGATAAAAATTTTTTATAATTCTCATTAATACACAATAAAATAGCCATTTTTCCTAAAGAAAAAGAATAGGGTTAAAATTTGTGAAAGTGCAATGGTGTGTCAATCAAACCCGCCAAAAAATTTGAAGTTTTAATAACTTTTAAATGAAATAAGATTTTAAGTTAATTTCTTTGTGAAACGCTATCAAAATATACATGTCGTAATATTATAGAAAATTATTGAAAAATATTGACTTCAAATCTGTGTCCAAGTACCTTTAAAGTAGTTTGATAGTATAGCATTTAATGAACCACTAACAAACCACTTTTTCTAAAAATAGCTGCAGTGGTTTGTTAGTCTTTCATTTCTGGTGATTGTGATTTCTTTATAGTTTGTTAGACTTGGTATCTTGCAACAGTGTTTTAATAGTATAGCATTTGCATCTAACCACATGGGAAATTACTTTACAGATGTGTTTAGGGTTGAATTATCTAGAAATGTTGAAGTTTCCAAGAACAGCTTATCTCTTTACATCCGGTGTTATAGCTATTTGCGCCAATTTTCAAACCACCAAGCAGGTCAGAAACAAAGGAACTGGTGAAGGGACATTCAAATTGTTATAGTATCATTCTATATGATCCCTGACTGAAAAAAGCAGCAATTAACATTATTAAAAGATGGATCTGGATACAGAAGAGGTATTTAATGCATGTCATGAAGTAATTAACCTTCTGTGAATGTGGATGCATATGCTTTTTACTAGCTTTGGATTTTTATTCATTTTCAGATTGACCTATAATTCCTATCCTAGCTAGTTTAGATCAGTTATGCATTGGATTATGGGAAGTATACTTGAAAATAAGACAATAAAGATGTCTTTCAAAGTTGCAATGAGGTCAGAAACAAGGAAAAATTGCAGCTTTTTCCATGCCAGAGGAAGCAGGGAAATATTTAAATGTTGATCATCAGCTTGAAGAACATTTTTTGGTGAAAAATACTATGAAGATGTACACAACATGAAGGAGAATATGTGATAAGTACATGGACACTGACTTGGAATTGCATCTCCTAAACAAAAGGAAACATGTTTGATGTTGCACTTGCATTGGCTAAACTTGTGAATCCTGGAATTTAAATACCCTGAAACAAGACTTGTTGAATATTTCAAAATGTGATTGTTTTAGGTGTTTTCAATAAGACTTGTGGATTTGTAAAGGAAAATTCAAATCTACAAGTGTTTTGGTGATGGATTTGTTCTTAATGATTTGTTAGTTGTTTGTTAGAGTGGTTTGATAGTAGTTTGTTAGAGTGGTTTGATAGTAGTTTGTTAGAGTGGTTTGATAGTAGTTTGTTAGAGTGGTTTGATAGTAGTTTGTTAAGTGTGGTTTGATAGTAGTTTGTTAGAGTATAGTTTGTTAGCTCATTTGCATGTGATTTGCTATACTATTAAACTACTTTCAAACCATAGTGGTTTGTTAGTAATTTGTTATAGTAGTTAGTTTGCCCTTTTTTTCCGTATGGGGCCACGTGGGCGAACAAGTTATAAATATTATGAGCCTACACAAAAATTTACTCGTGGTTCCTAATCCTAAGCACTAATTAAAAGTATTAAAAGCACATGCCAATTTTCTTTCATTAAGAATAAATATATTTTAAACTAGAAATAATTAATTCTGGAATGTACTATATTAGAAGTATTAGTATGTTTCCGATGATCGATTATGAATAATTATAATCGATCATCGGAATCGGTAGCATTTTTTCGTCGACAATCCATGTTTTCCGATTAGGCCAAAATAAAAAATACCTTTGTTTCCCCTAACGCGACCGACCCAACTAAAACGCGCCGTCAACCAAGTTTTATAAAATACAATATCATCAAAATCAGTTTTTAATTTTTTATCAGAACGGCCGACATTGTTCTACTGTAATTTTCAAGCATTTGATGGCAACAAAATAGCGTCCAGATGCGATTATAGAGAAGTAGTTTTTATAAGACAACGGCGATCTCTCAGTCTTATGCCTTTAGCTAACTAGAATTCTTCACTCTTGAAACAATTTGAATATAGAATTTTCCAGGGACCTATATATACCTATATATAGTATATTGGTCCCTGAATTTACCATGACTAATTAAGATCATTAGATAATAAAATATACCGCGACTAATTAAGATTAGTTCGGGGGTGTCTTGGCGTCTCCATGTGAGTGAATAAATTTTCAAAAAGGAGGGTAAACAACGAACAAACAAATCTGTCTGTTGAATTTCAGGTACGTAATACATGGAAAGGCCAGCCTCATGAGCAGAAGAGGGGCTCAACTAATGAACACATCATTCAATTTCACTGCATTTTATTTAATTTGCATTTTGATCTAATAAAAAATTCATCTTTGTTCCTATGTTAACTTTATGTCATTATGTAATCATAGCAGTTGTGATAACTATGTGTACATATTCATCCTGAGAAATAAAATTCAGTTGTACTTTTTCATGCCTTCGTTTACGGGTTAAACTTCGTGACTATGACAGCGTTTTATATAGCATTTTAATAATTTGTAGATTCGGTTTGGTTCATTTAAATATTGTTTAAATACTCTTTCCAAATAGTTTTGAAATTATAATAATTCAGCTTCCTGAGACGTTCAGTGTCATTTTGAATTTCTTTAATTAGGCCCTTAAAGATTGGTTTTTTTCTTTGCTTTTAATCCGTCTGAGATTTGTTGGGACGACATTTGAACATTTCCCCATTGCTCCAAAATTTAGACGTACTACGCACTTTTTTGCCATTAAGCAGTGGGATCTTTTTGAGCCAGCATCTTCTGCGATACTGGTTTTTATGGTCCCTTTTGAAGGACCGTTCTTAACGTTCCTCATTGGTATTTAAACCTGCGACTTAAAAATAGCTACTTACGTCTTAACTCCAAAGCAAAATGCTCTAGAACCACTGTAAATCTCATAGCCCTCAAAAAGTACACTGCCTGTCTATAAGCGCTGGAGGATGATTGAAGGTTTGTAAAAATATACTCGGATTTCCAGTCTTTGCGAATTTGAGAATCTTGTCTTTTGTCATTCGATTTATATAAACGTACTCTGGCGTGAGATATTTCACAAGTTCATATAAATTACAGTTGTAAATTAATCATGAATTTTGCTTTAAACGGCATATGTATGACACTTAGCATTTTGTTTACAGATCACTCTTTCGTACTTTTTCTTATTTATAAATGTAATTTTCCAGAATGCATTTTCAAAGCTGCTGTCAAAAAATAAAATTGTCTACCTTAGTACCTACCGACCCAACTTGAAAATTTAGGGTCGGGTTAGGGGAAACAAAGATATTTTTAATTCCGGCCTTATCATTTCAACACTAATTAGTTGGAAATTAAATAGCAAAACAATTTATTTTTGCTACATGTACCCCCAAAAAACGGTAGCACCGGGCGTTGGGCGATGGTAGTTGCACACCCTTGCAACTGCCACGCAATGGTAAGCAAATTGCAACAAACTTGTTGATGTAGAAATATAACTCACTCAGTCACTGGTTTTGTTTCTGTACTTTCAATTTAGATTTCAAAGATGAATGTAAAAGTTAAACTGACCGGCCAGTAATGACGAAAAAAAGGTTTGGGTTGGCGATTAAAATTAGGGTCGGCCGGGTAACCGTAAACAAACATATTTTTTCGTTACGCCTTATATATGTATTCAGCCTAATACCATTAATTAGAACAGAAATCAACAAGCTTATTGTAGCGAGGAAAAAAAAAGCCCTGGTCTATAGGTATCACTATTTATAATGAAGTGATCCATTCTGTTGATATACAGGGTCCATTATTCACATGTTTTCGTATTAAATACTTTCTCAAAGACATTATTCATAAAAGAATTCTTAAAACAGTCACACATGTACATGTACACATATCTCCAGCATAAAACAACATTTCTCAGGTAAAATGACCGAAGTCCAATAGCTATAGGTACTCCTGATTTACACGGTCTGATGCCTAACTTTCAGCCCTAAGTAAAGGAGAAAGGCCGAAAACTGTCCATTCTGTGAGAGAAAGAACTAATCAAGGCTCCTATTGAAAACATGATTCTCTTAGTTCTAAGAATTTAAAGACGACAAATACAGATATTTCGAATTCCAACCAGAATTCTTTTTTTTAATTTTAAATCAGTTTTTGGGGATATATAATAATTGCAACAGTGTATTTGTGAAATGCAAATTGTGTTCTGAGTGTTGAATAGCCATGAGCCAAACTTCGACTTTAAAATGTATTTTAAATCGGATCTGGAAATGTTTTAATTTTAATTATTTTTTACGGAAATTTTCACTGCAGCAGAATAGCTAGCTTTCTTAGTGCAAACTGTTTTTGGGTGATAGATTTAATATTAGCCTACTTCAAGCTTAAAATTATGTCATTTAATTCAAGTTTTGTTAAAAATCAAACAAGATCTGATGCAGACACTCTGTTCAGGATTAACTTAAATCTCCAAGTTCATTTTGTTATTTGCATGTACATTAAATCATATTAATGTATTTGTTTTATTTCCCTTTTGTGTTTACCTGTAACTGTCCATTCTGTTTGTTTTTAACTGTCCATTCTTTTTGAATAAAAATGTCCAAAGAATGGACAGTTTTCCAAAAAGAACGGACACCTACAGGTGACTTAATGGATTGTTAGGGGAGTTACAATACATGTAGCTCAACATTACCCTAGAGAATGGTTCAACACAAACAAATGGTTTACGTCACAATCATGTTTTAAAAATAATGCCTATAAAGAACAGCTCACCATTGTACAAGTATAGATAACAACACGAGTGAGGATCTTTATTTATTTATGCAAAAGGTGTTTTATTTTCAAAAGGCTTGATCATGAAAGTTAATCATCGCAAACAAGTTTATGCCCGATAAATTGCAAAAAATAAATATCCCTGCAAAGAAAAGTTGGTTTACAGTATATTGTGTTTGGTAGAGTCCACAATCCTGTCGAGTCTACAACAGCTTTATTAATTCATAGATTTTCAAAGAAATGTAACATATGAGTCATGACTACAGCTGTTCATCACTATAGTTATCTAAATATTCAATTCAGACATTTAAGGTTACAATTAAAGCTTACTGGAATATAACTTAAGACTTAAATTATTTCCAGTCATATTTTAAATACATTTATTATATGATTGAATAATTTCCACCTTTCTGATTGGCTGATATCCAACTATGTTAGAAAAATACTACGTTGTATTGACCTGCACGTGACTTTCCAGGTCAATACAAGGATTTATTTCCTCTACATTGGTCTAAATATAGATCGGGAAATTCCAAATTGATACAAATTGTTTTGGAAAGCCATTTAAACTACTTTGACTTTTTCTTCATATGAACAAAACATCAGCGATTATATATTTTCGGGTGAGGGTGGTAAGAGGGGATGCAGAGACACCCCTCCAACACTTTTACTGAACAACAATTTTTATCTTTTTGGCAGTCAGTTTTCCCTGATAACAATCATTCCTTAAAAAATCTATCCTAGAAAGGACTGACAAAATTTTTTTTTCCATAGCAACTAAAATTGATAAAAAAAAAAAACTTAATAATAAATAAATAAAACCTGTAAGGTTGTATATCATTTTAATTCTGCCTCTCTTAATTAGGGCCCTGCAAGGATTTGCGGGTGCCCTATAGTAATCACTCTGTCCGTCCGTCTGTCTGTCTGTCTGTCCGTCTGTCACTCTTCCGTCCACAAATTTTCTGTTTTTTTCTAATAACTTTTTCTATGGTTGCCCAATCAAGTTCAAATTTAGTATGGTAGTTCAGTAGGCAGAAATACATATTTTGATACTAAGTTTGGTTCTCTATGTCTTCTGGTTTGGAGCTGGGGTGATGGGGTAGATTCCTTAACTATGCATAAGAATGAATGGGCAACTTTTTTTATGGTTGCCCAATCAAGTACAAATTTGGTATGGTAGTTCAGTAGGCAGAAATGCATATATTGATGCTAAGTTTGGTTCTCTATGTCCCCTGGTTTGGAGCTGGGGTGGTGGGGTAGATTCCTTAACTTTATATATGAAAGCATTGGCAAAGAGAGATAACTGCTGAAGATGTTCCCCTTGTAAAATGAATGCTGCTATGAGTCCCTTGGGATTAATTAGCTTTCCTCCTGAAGAAAATCCAGAGCATTATCTTTATCTGTCAAATTGAGATGAATTACCACCTCTGTCTGCAAATGAAGTTTGTTTTGAAGTGAAGTCAATTTGGAATGCTATGAACACTCTGAAATGTGGATTTAAATATAAATTTTTATAATTTATTTTTATGGCGTCGGGCTTGCCCGATCGTCATCTAGCGATCAGTCAGGTTTACGCGACCGCACGTGTCAGTGGATGCATCCGCAATAGAAAATAGCAACAGCTGTAAACCAATTTCTTTTAAAACGTTCACAATGAATAATAGCTTGAATATAAAATTAAATCAATTGTATCTTCAATTAATACTACTACAAAACAACGATATTATGTTTAATCTTTACGCAAGAAAAACGTTATGGTTGTTGCGGATGAATTTCTACTGAGAGGGTGCGTTGAATGACATGAATCACATTTTGGGACCGATTACTGTAATACAAACAATCTTAAATACGGTAAAATAATTACAAAATAAACACGAATACAACAAGACTATAAAGATTGAATTTCTTAATCTTAGCTTTACTTTTACGATCTTCAATCCAATATTAGCCGAACAACCTACGATATTGACCAGTAATGCCAGTATTACTGTATTTATCCATTTCCTCCATTTTTCGTAAGTCGATCGTACTTGTAACATTAGAGTCATGGTTGTAGTTAAGATGCAATCACTATACAACAGAACAACACTCTGACAATGGCAATTAATTAAAATAATTTATGAAACCCTTCATAGGTCTTCGATTGACTGAAAAGAAATTAGATTGATATAGAGGATGGACATTTCTGACGATGTCTGGTCAATTCGAACCCTGACTCATTCGGACCAGGACACAAGGCTATCAGGCCCTATACTGTATTTGTGTTAAGGGGGGACCTATGTCCGAAAAGTCTTTGTGTGAAATTTTCAAAACTTTGACATTTTTTTCCTGACCACTTGCTCTTAATTTTTAGGTATTAAAAACAGTACCTTTATATGCTTATTTTTACACAGGAACACGTGCAAAAACAGTGTGAAATGCTAAAAATAGATTATTTTCAGACATTATTGTTCTACCCAAAATATGCGCTAAAAAGAAACAAAAATGTCAAATCACATTCAAAATCAATAGGTATTTAATTTATATGACTTGTATCTTTAAAATGATGGCAAATTCATTGTCATTCATCTCGCATGAAAAATAATAATGGGGCACAATGTAAGTATCACCCCGTTTTTCTTGTCGTATTTTTTACAATTACGACATGCATAACAGGTTATATCTTAAAAAGTCTTTGTGTGAAAATGTTGAAATTCATATTTTTGGAAAGAAATGATCCATCTCTTTATTTTAACAAAGAAAAAAGTACACCTTTATGATAAAATTAAAGAGAAATATGACGTTTTCTGTTATTTTCGTGCTCTTGTGTCATAAATATTGACCTTTCTGCACTAAAAAAAAAGGTAAGTAAGCACTGACAAACATCTGAATATAAAACTATTTTGCTAAAAACGAGTATTTTGTTTTGATAAGAAACAATTTCAACAGATTAATTCTTTTCTTCTTCATTCCAATCATTCTGTTTCTCTCCCCCCCCCTTCCCATTTCCCCGTCATGACCAACACCTATTAGAACCTAGGAATGACTTTATTAAATCTACATGTACTATAAATTAATAGGCAAATATTGGAATAAGTACATTTCTTTATTTTTTTCTTAGTTTTGTCCTGAAAAAACAATTAATGGTAAACATAAAATTATACATATTTCTTTGCTGAATTTTATCGTATCTTTTTGCACTTATATATATAAGCATACCATCAAGGTATTTCTTCACAAGTGAAATTGCTATGAATTATCAACCAAAGGAAGAAAATTCTATTATTAGCAAACTCTATAACTCAAATAAAGCTGTTATTAATGATGAATAAATTTTCTTTTTGTAAATTGTATACGTTATTTATTAATAACAATGTTATGCCTATATCACAGTTGCAAAAACTAACGTCGCTATTGTGACGTCACATAACGCTGCTTTGACGTAGAACGACATAGGTCCCCCCTTAAGACTATTTTTTTTAAATTTTATTATTATGTTACTGGAGTCACTCACTTGACCTATTTGCAGATCTTTTGAAATTGTTTTTCTTGTTTGACGCCATTGAAGCCTTTCAGGCTTTTGATTGTTTAATAGTTATGATTTCATTGAATTCTAATAACAAGAAAAAGATTAAAGAAGATTTTTTTGATTTACTTTTTTTCACTTTATGTTAATTCAAGCATATTATTAATTTTTAGGATAGTTGTATAAAAACCCCATTCTGTCATTAATACTGAAAAAGTTCTTATTGTAACTTTAGAAGAAAATGATGAGAGAGGTACAATTAATCCCTTGGGATTAATTATCTAGCCTGCTGCAGAAAATTTAGTAGGCTTTTCTTTATCTGTCACTTTAAAGGGTTTACACTATGCATCTTGACACATGCATCTTGGATGCATGTGTCAAGATTCACAGTGTAAAAGCCCCTTGTGTCAAATTAAATGGGTGTTGCATCTTGAACGATGGAATAGAACTTGTTCTATTCCGTGCTTCAAGATGCATGGAACTGACCAATGAAAAGAAAGGTCAGAGTTGATATTGAATCATGAGCCTTATTTTTTTCATATACTTTCAAAAATAGCTTCCCAAGATGCACAAAAACAGAAAATACTGATTAAAACTACAATTAGAAAAACTTATTTGATTATTATAATATAGAGGAGTTTTTGTTTTGGAATAAATATAAATTATATCTTCCAAGAATTATCATAAAAAGGAAATTAAGAATGATTTGTTCAGCTAAAATAAATCTGGAAATGAAATTTGAAGGTATTGTTATTTTTTTAAGTAGAGAAATTTCATCTTTACAAAGAATTCTAAGATGCATGCATCAAGACACATAGTGTAAATAAGAAGATGCATGAGGCAAAATTGAAGCATGAGTTTGGATGCATGTGTCAAGATGCATAGTGTAAACCGGCCTTAAGATTAATGAAAACCTTTGTCTGCAACTGCTGTTTGTTTGAAGTTAAGGTCAGGCCTTCATGATATTTGCATTCATTGAAGGCTGGAATTTTATATAACACAAGCTTCATAATTGTTTAAATATACATTCAATGTTAAGTTATTCTTTACTGCCTAATGTAAATACAAGGATATTATTTTCAGGTTTTTGAATATTCAGGAATTATCTTGAAATTTTAAGAATACAGTTGCTGTTGCTGTTGCTTATTCTTCGTACATTTTTTAATCATTCCGTAAGCTGCACCCTATTAATTCTGCCCCATGGTGGGGCCCTTGCTGACTGGTCAGTTTTCTAGTTGTATTTGGATAGGACTTAATTAAATGCAAACAAGTAATGGGTTTTATCATTTTATTAGTGAATCATATAATAAAACAATTATTGCTGTCTTTTTTGGTCAATACAATGATTTAGCCATCTTCGAAGTACAATATTCACCTCGCCCTCCGGGCTCGGTGAATATTGTACTCCTCAGATGGCTAAGTCATTGTATTGACCTCAAAACACAGCAATAATTGTATAGTATTGTAAGTCAATATACTCTTCAAAAAAAGAAACGCATAGTAGGAACAATGCCCTGAAAATTTTTGATAGTTTTGTCATACCTTTTATTTTTGTATGAATACGATGTATTAGAGTGAAATGAATGATTTTTTAATGCAATTGTTAACTTTACAGCTATTCTACAAGTCTCACAGACAAAAAGACCTAATTTTGCAAAATTTTCCCCAAAATTTTTATCTCAATTTTTATTCGTTGAATTACGATGCAATTCCTTTATGTACAAAGGGGCTATCAAAAGCGGGGGTTCTCGATATTTTGAATCTGGTTTTATCTGAAAAATGATGCTTCCTTTAATTGCTGCATCTGAATGTTGCATGGCACAAAAAGGAAAAAAGGGCGACTGGAAGCAGGGGTACCGCAATCTACAGTTGCAAGAGGTTTTAATGTTACACATAGACCATATCTAACCTATAAAACATAAACCATTAACATCGAACACCCAGTGTTCGCAAAAAATATGGTAGACTACGTGTGACATCAGTAGCACAGCATCACTTCTGATGATTATGCAAATTGCATGAATGTAATGCATGGACGTCATCTATAGCATTAGCTATCTCTGAACTGCACATATCATCTAACAAGACCATCTTCAGTTGACTACGAATTATTGCAAAAGGATTATTCATGCCGTTGTTCCAACCCCACAACACCCCAAATATCGACTTCAAAGATCTCAGATGAATAGAGTATGACCACAGCATAACTGCTGAACATTTTGGTTAACCTACTTATCCAGAATGTTTATCTGAAAGCCTCTTATAAGTTTAAGAGTGCTAATGCTTTTTAATGAAGGTTAGATAGATAACTGCCTGCAGGACGTTAAAAAAAGTTGGTGGTGGTAGTGTAATGATATGGAAAATGATATTATAAGAAAGTAAGATTGATTTGGTTCGAATTCAATGGACTTTGATGGAAAAAGGTACTCTAACCATGTTCCATCTACACATACCCATTCAATTTTGCAGCATCCTAGAGCCATATTGTAATCTCACAATACACAGCCACATATGGCTCGTTTGACACACCTATTCTTGCAAAGAAACAACAAGCTGTTTCAGTCACAGTCATCTAAATCGCTAGAATTAATCCAAATTAAGCAGCATGAGACAAAATGGATTTACATGATTTGCCAAAGACAATCGCATCCCCAGACTGCAACACCTGACTAAAGTTCTACATTTGGAGTGGGAGAGTATTCCTATGCAGTTTTTATTACACACATTTGATATGATTAGATGCCGTTTGTGGCTATCATTTGTGTCTGCGGGGGGCATACCAAATATTGATCTTTAATGGTCTTATACTGACTTTTATATGACATTTAGATAGTATTCCTGTTGCTTACCACATTTCTGTTTTATCAATGCATCATTTTACTAAATAATCTTTATGTTCATTGTGTCACTAAAATTCCATGATGCGTTTCTTTTTTTGAAGAGTATATATGGTGTTTAAAGTAAACTGAATAAGTGGAAACTAAAGAAGATATCAAGATGTTAATTAAAGTCAAGTTCTAACTTCTACACTGTTGATTGATTGATTGTTTACTGTTTAACGTCCCTCTCCAGAATATTTCACTGATATGGAGACGTAACCATTGCCGGTGAAGGGCTGCAAATTTGGGCCTATGCTCGGCACTCAGGGCCATTGAGCAGGGAGGGATCTTTATCGTGCCACACCTGCTGTGACACGGGGCCTCAGTGTATACAGTCTAATCCGAAGGAACGCCCCATTTCGTCGCCTCTTACGACAAGCAAGGGGGTACTGAGGACCTATTTTAACCCGGATCCCCACTGGAAAACTTCTACACTGTAAGTAAAGCAGTTGTAATGCAGGCACTACAGTAATAACTAAGTACATGTGTATACCAAATGCATTTTAAATTATTATCATTATTATTTTCACTTTTTTTTTCAAGAAATATTGCTGAAATGTGAAACACTTCTCTGACTTAAATTTAGACCCTTTTATAATAAAGTTTGTTAACTGCATGGATTTAGATAACAAATGGTGATTTTTTTTTTTTTACAAGATAACACTTCAAACTTTATGGTTAATACAGTATATGGGTTTCATTTTCCAAGAATATTATTTGTTTAGACTTGAAAAAAATTCCTTATAATATACCATACATAGATGATAAGGTTTAAGATTGAGATTATCTTGATTAAGATGTTCAGTTTACTACATTCAAACCAAATATGGTATCATTTATCTATATTTTGATTTTGCAGTGTCTAAAACAATTTCCTGAAAAAAGATAAACTCCTTAGTAATTTTTTTTTATTTTTTGAAATTTATATTTTATAAATAAGGCTATTCTGGCTATTTCAAGCCAACTGGCATAGAAAAATCTCTTACTTGATAAAGAGATTGTTTATGATCAGAGGGTATTTCATGACCTTAATCAGAGGTATTTCTGACTAGTTCAAATTTTGTAATTGAGTATCATTGGAAGCTCATATTTTTAAAAGTTGTTTATGACCTCAAGTTTAGTCATGACCTTGGCAGAGGTCATTTGGGCAAGTTCAAGGTCACTGATAATAGTGAATTTAAAACAGGTCTGTAATTTTGTAATAGAGAGACATTGTAGGTATCCGCATTTCACTGAAAGATTATTAATGACCAAAGGAAATGCATAATGATTAGGGCCCTGCTCTGTGGGCACCCTATAGTGATCAGTCAGTCTGTTCGTCCATCCTAAATCTCTTGTCCGAAGCATATCTTCTCTCTCTTTAAGTTTAATATTCTTTTTATTATATTTCATTAATTTTCTTTTTCACAAAAGTTGAGATTGTTGTCCTACCATTAGTGTTGTAAAATCGGACATTTTTACTATCGATTATCAAATTGAATCGGAAGTCAGAACACAATTGATTATATAATCGATAATTTCAACTATTAAAAAGGTTAAATTTATTCATTAAGCACGAGTAGAATTCCATGACATTTGACTGCGAACTTCAACTTATCTTTATTGGCATACGACATTTTACACAATTTACAAATAACCGAGTCCATCTGTATATTATTTTTGCATGGAGGCCCATCGCCCTTTTTCAGAAAGCCAAAATATTTCAAACTTTAGATCGTGTTGCACCAGGATATTGATATAATTAGGCGTCAACCTCTTCACCATGCACGTTTGCCATTTTGTTTACCGCCGATTAGAGTGACGTCCCTTTGGTGAATATAAAAGTTAAATCTGATCGGCTTAAAAAATACAGCATGAAAAATATAGCGATCTATCGACGATAATATTTACAATCAATTGTCGCCCATCTGGGCCTTTAAACGACGATTTTTCGATAGTCGGCGACTATCGTAACAACACTACCTACCATTGAGGAAAAATTGTTTACATCTACATTAGATGGACAGAAAAGGTGATCTTAAATGCTTGTGATAATCACTGAAATATAAAATTGTTCTTTGGTATGTGGGTTCGATTCCCACCCAGGGCTTAAAATGGCAAAGTATATTATCTATTTGCTACATGTACATATTAATGAAAATATTGGAAATTCATCTAAAAATTTCTCATGAATTTGCATGATTTATTGATTTTTTTTAAGAAATAACTTTATTTTTGTTATTTCATATTTTGCATTTAATGTACAAAATTCTTCAAATTTACTTGTTCTGCAATATACATTATACATGTATCCAAATCTTATGATAATTTAGTTTGCTGATGCTGGTGCTAAAGGAGGAATATGCTGCCCTGAGCCTCCACCAAAGAGTTTTTTTATAAGTAAAAAAAAAAAGAAATTCTTTAAGGTGATCTAAATATCCCACTGCTCTAAATTTCAACACTTTTTAGCTCACCTGAGCAGAAGGCTCAATTGAGCTTTTCTAATCAAAATTTGTCCATCATCTGTTGTTGTTGTTGTCATTGTCATCATTGTTGTCATTGTTGTAATTTTTTTTTTTCACATTTCATCTTCTTCTTAAGAACCATTGGGCCAATTTTGAACAAACTTAGCACAAAGTTTTCTTGGGCAAAGAAGATTCAATTATTTCAAATCAATAGCCAGGCCTTCCTCCAAGGGGAGATAATGTGAATTAAAGAAAAATTAATGGCATCTTTTGAAAATCTTCTTTTCTAGAATCACTGGACCAGGAAAACTGAAACTCATGTGTATGCATCCTCATGTAGTGTATATGACCTCTGGGGGTAGAGTGGGGCCACAATGGCTAATCAAAGTTTAACATAGGAATCGAATACAGCTAGAGGAAATTTTTAAAAAAATCTTCTCCTCAAGAACCACTCGACTGGAAAGTTGAAACTTATTTAATGTTTCAAGTTTGTTCAAATCATAATCCCAGGGAGCAGGATGGGGCCACAATGGTGGGTCAAAGTTTAGCATAGGAATACATGAGAAAAATCATTTTCTCAAGAACAACAAACCCATGATTGGTCATAATTATATGGAAGCAACCTCTGTTAATGTAAATGTATGCTTTTTCAAATCATGATCCCTGAGGGTTATGATGGGGGCACACTGGGGGATCATAAAAATATGAGATATACATGTATGAAAATAATATTTTCTGTAATACCTATTTAACTTGTACATGTATATAAATCATCATGATGATAATGATGGGATGCTTTTTAAAGCAGAATATCACATTTTTTTCTGTGCTCGTAAAATACAATCAAAGTAATCTACAAGAAAAAAATATTTTTTGATTTTAAACAGTCTGCATTTATAATTCCTGTAAAAATAGAATTATGTGTTTCTCAATTTAAACAGTTAATAGAACTGCATGAGTACTGTTATAGGTTAACTATTATAAATAATAAATGAAAGTATTGGCAATAGAAAATAGAAATCATTATTGGTAACAAAGGTCAGATTTGATTATTTTGACTGAATAGTGGACCTCATTAAATTAAATATTAAATTCTGGTAAGAATATTCATTGCAAATTATTATGTCAGGAAAGATTAAACTCATGTGGAATCAATCTCAGAAAGTGTAGATTAAAGAACTATATGCGGTATTAACCAACATTTGCCCCCAAAAATAAAACTTTGATGGAGTAATATTTAATTAAGTCCTTAAACAGGGGAGTATATGCTGACTTCAAAGGACAAAATAATTTCATAAGTAATGACATCATATGTACGAAATGACGTCACAAATATGACGTAATTTCAGTTTTTTATGAATTTTGCAGAAAAATGTACATATTTCGTCGATATTTTGAATAAAAGTCACCGAGCGCATATGTGTTCAGGATAAATATTTTGATATTATGTGTAGAATGATAATATCAATGAAATATGTCAATATTGTTCCTGAACACACATGCGCTCTATAATTTTTAAAGCTTAAATTGTTGAAATTTTGTCCATTTTGTCCTCTTTCCGGAAAAGGATATAAAATCGGACTAGTTTGTGACATCATAAAAACAGAAATTGTGAATACACTGCTCTGGATCTAAAATATTTTCTGTTAACATATATTTCTCGTACAATTTATTGAATTCAGCACATTTCAGGAAGTTTTCAAAATTTGACTTTAGTGGGGGCAAACATATGCAATATACCGCATATAGTTCTTTGGTCGAATCATGACCCCCGGGGGGGGGGGGGAGTACTTCAAAGCCATGATTAGTAATAATTATTAGGGCCCCGCTTGGCAGGCACCCTATAGTGATCAATCTATCTGTCCGTCCGTCCTTCTAGCTGTCAATCCATCTGTCCGTCCAGCTGTACATCAATCTGTCTGAGATATCTTGTCTGGAGCATATCTTCTCTCTCCTTGGCCCAATCTGGCTCATACTTTACCCACAGAGTGCATTTAGGTAACCAGTGTTTAGTGACCTTGAATCATGTTTCTAGGTCAAAGGTCAAGTTCATAGCAGAATTCTATGAAAATCCTTGTCCGGAGCATATATTCTCTCTCCTTGGCCCAATCTGGCTCAAACTTCACCCACAGAGTGCCTTTTGGTAACCTATGTGCAGTGACCTTGAACCATGTTTCTAGGTCAAAGGTCAAGGTAAAAGCAGAATTTTATGAAAAATCCTTGTCAAAAGCAAATCTTCTTTCTGCTTGGCCCAATCTGGCTATTACTTCACTCACAGAGTTCCACTGTTCTATGTGCAGTTAACTTGGTCGAAGTTTCTAGGTCATGGTCAGAATTAGCCTCTCTATTTAAAATCTTTATTTGGTGCATAAAATTTTTCCTTTAATTCCAGTACATTTATATAACTGTGGATACAGGATAACTTCTATATATATCTGTAAATTCGCAATATCATTGAAGTCGTACTAAATGACTTTTACTGTATTACACAAATGTTCCTCTTCAAAATATGTAATAAACCCTTTTAAACTACCTTACATTTTCATGTTCATTGTTGAAATCTGGGCCCTTCAAGATCATGGCCACCATCTCAATGATATCTAGTATGGAATTATCTTCAGTTAGTGTACATGTAGATTCTAGTTTGTCTAAATCATGATCCACTGGAGGTTAATATTCAAGCCCCCCCCCCCCCCCACCTCGGTAAACTTTGTCCTGATCTAATCTGAACTACAACATTACCCTATTTAGATTATGTAACTATGCTGCTTGAGGTGGGGAAATGGCAATGTTTAAGGAACATTTTCAAGAGTATAACGTTTATTTTTTAACATTTTTTCCGCTGATGCTACGTGTCTGTTCCTTCACAAGCCAAGATCTGCTGATGTAGGGGGCAGATACATATTTTTTTTCTTTATTTTTTCGTTTATTATTAAAAGTTGCATGATTATATAATGAGGGAAGCTCCACTGCCCCCCCCCCCCCGTAAGATTCATAAAACCATGAATTTCATATGTCATTGTTAAAATTCATTCCTAACACATCGAAATTTCAGAAATACTGTGGTTCATATATAATGAGTATATGTTATGAATTATTAGCAGAGACATAGCATCGTTTTTAGAAGAGGAAGGCCAACCAAAAAGAAAATTGCCCAAATTCAAAAATATTTTTTTTTGTTTTGGGAGGAGGGATGGGGGTGGGGTGGAGTTGGGGGTAGAGCCAATTTTTTTTGAAAGCCAACTTCTTACAGTGGCAATTCTTTTTTGGCATACAATACTAGATTTCCTTGATATACTTTAACTGTAGTTAAAAGGGGGCAACCAGCATTTCAATGAACATTTTCAATAGTAACAGTAATGTTGAGAAAAAAGTCCCCCCTTGCTTTTTGCCTGAGTAGTATTAAAGTTTCGCATTTGGTATTTTGCGCAGGTGTAACATGATATTGTATGGAATTCTTTTTATTGTTTTGAACTTTTTTTGTTTAAAAATGCAGAATCGAATGTTTATCTAATAATCATTTTGATTGATTTAGATTACATGTATATCACATGTTTGTATTAGTGATTTCATTTTGGCACAACATGATTTCCACACTTTTTTATCCGTAGTCAATAACAGCTGTAGACGTTCACCCAACCGAAAATGTCTACTAGCAGAGGAGCATTATACCTTGAATTATAAAGTTAGATTGTTATTTTTAAATTCAGATACAGAACTCAGGGGTTTGGGGGGTCTTAAAATCAAGGGTCTGTGGCCCGTTTCATCAAAGACAGTACGCCTAGTCGTTCACGTAGCGCAAAGCGATTGTATACAGCATGCTTAAGATTGGCCAAAATACGTCTACTCATTGGTAGGCATGAGTTCTTAACTATGAAGATTTTGGGGAGTGGAAATTGGGGAGGGGGTATACACCCAACCGGGGATATAGTTGTAATACTCTAAATTTCTTCATAAATGATTGCCTTATTTGGGATTCAATTTAATACTGTATCTTTAATTTTGACAATCCTGCATTTATACGCATTTAATTGTATAAAGTGGACCTTCAGATATCCGGACGCCAGATATCCGGATGCTAGAGTATCCGGACGATTTTCCATCGGAACGAAATTTTTAAATGCCTTGTTTAACTGGTGATTCAGATATCCGGATCTTCACATATCCGGACAAATTGAATGGGAACCAAAGCGTCCGGATAAACGGGGGTCCACTGTATTTTATTTATGATGAGGCATTGTATATCCACAACACCATGTACTTTTATCATTCACTAGAAAGAAACCTATTAAAAACGAACTTTTTTGGAGGGGTACATTTTTCAACCAATCGTAAAACGAAGTGGGCCTCTTAAAAATATATACTTGTACATGTATATTTCGTGCTCGAAAACTCCAAATCTAATTTACCTGTTTGCTTCACGTTTAGACGCATGAATCTATAGAGTGTGGTCAGGGAGGTTTAATTATTTAAGTACAAATCAAGAGTAAAGTAGGCGAGGAATGAAAATTACCTTGGACCCTGTTAAAGAGTTAAGTACGTTGGTAGGAAGAACCATAGTTATAAAGTTTAGGAATTGAAAGGAAGGACACCCCAATAAGATTTTTAGATTTGGGAAAGAAAATTACAATTTTTAATTTTCCAAAAAGTTTCTCAGATGGAAGTTTTGTTTACTGATAACTATGTCTCCCTCACCTTTGAAAAGAAAACTCAAGGAACCACTCTTACGTGCAGAAAAGGTTGTTAGCGTTCAAAAGAGGAGAAAGGGGGGGGGGGTGTAATGGCTAACTTTTTAAAAGGCAAGGTACTTTCAATTCCAATTTTGTTTCACAATTCCTGGATATAACTATACTAGGGTCAACAAGTAGGGAGGGGGCAACTATCCCTTCAATGAGCATTTCCTTTAATAGAGGTAGTATTGGGGGAAAAATATCTGTGATTTTGTTCTTCATTAAAAAGTGACATACCTCTTGCCCCCCCTCCCTCACATCTGAAAGTGTGTGTGTGTGGGGGGGGGCTAGTGCCCCCGCTGCACGTTTTCTATCGTTTTGCAGGTGGGGGGGGGGGGGCATGTTTGATTAGATGCCCCCCCCCCCCCCCCCCCCTGTGACTACGCCTATGGAGCAAATAGTATGGCATACAAGGTACATTGTACATGTAATGGAAAAATCTGTAATTTTTCATGATGATGCATATTTTGTATTATTTTAATGATTCTTAATAATTTAGTTGACTAGTCCATTATGTATGCCGAGTTACATATACAATATTGTAACGAGTTCTCTCTCTCTCTATTACAGTATCAAATCCAAGGGGTGACACTTGGGGTGGGGGAGGGAGAGAGTGTGTGTGTGTGAAAAATACATTTACAAAAACATTTCTTTTCTTAGACCTTTACTTTTAGAGTTTAATCAGATGGCATGTTACAAGTCGTTAATACCGTATTTTATAATAAGTAGATTTAAGATGCATGTTTTCTACAATTAATGTCCCCTAAAACTCATATGATTTTTCATTTAAATTCAATTATATGTGACCGTATGTTTATGTTTTTTGCTCATGTGCAATGCAGCGGTGTCAAGTACTTAGTCCTGAGACTGAGGATATTGTTTGTACGAAAACGCAATTTAAGCCCGACTAAATATTGGCGTAATCCGTGGACACACTGTTATAACGCACTATGAAAATTTAAGCACTTTGAAAAAATTCAAAGTGCGTTAAATTTGGGACCAAGCTAACTCACTTTGAAAAATAAATTTTCTTTTCGAAGTTCGTTTATATCGACCATGTTAACGCAATTGAGGTTATCTAACATTAGACAAATGATATGAAGAATTGCCTACTTGGCGCAGACATGGAAAGTGGTCTAAAATTTAATAATAATAGTCAGTGCATGGAATAAAAAACAGGTGATAATTGACTTATATTTCCATTTCAAATTTTTTCTCTGTGATAACTCTTTGAAAGTTTTGGGAGTATATTCTTGATAATTCTGCCGACATGTAAATTAGGCAGGTCGATAGGTCAGCAGGTAAGGAGGCGTAATACGCATGCAAATCTCGTGCGCATCTGTCTCTCTGTCTGACGCTAAAGGAAGCCAAATATGCATGTAAATCTCGTGCGGCTGCCTTTGTGTTTGACATCAGTGTGCGAGGACTATTGAAATTGTCATGGAAGTCGTCGTGTAATTTAAATCGATTAGTCTATATTCTTAATTTCTAATTCTACAATTTTACTTCACAATTAAATGGAAATATATGGAATCACTGTTTAGTTTTTAGAGTATGCCAGGGAGATCAACAATAGTGGGAAACATGGGATAGTTTTAGCATAACGGGCTTCGTCCGTTATGCAAATTATCCCATGTTTCCCACTATTGTTGATGCCCTGGCATACTCTCAAAACTAGACAGTGATTCCTTAAACATATTTTATCATAAATGGTATAGTCATTAATGGATTATACCTTTAATTAAAGGTTTAAAGTTTTTATATAAAATTAAAGTTTACTATAGGTTGCTACTTCAACAGATCAAAGCCAAAAAATATTACACGTTATGCTGTTAAAAGAATGTTACCAGAAAAAGAGAAAGGGGGAGGATGGAAAGGCGTTGGTAAATATAAAATATTATAGTATAAGAATTATTTGTTTCTATACATAACGTCTACAAATCTTGATATTTAAAAATGCAAGATATTTTTGGGCGAAATCAGGTTGAATGTATCCATACTTGTAAATATATACGGTCTACTTCAGATGTAAAAACATTGCATACGTCTCCTTAAGGTATATATTGCATATGTCTACCTAAGGTATATATATTGCAAATGTCTCCCTAATGTATATATAATGCATATGTCTCCTTAAGGTATATATATTGCATATGTCTCCCTAAGGTATATATATTGCAAATGTCTCCCTAATGTATATATATTGCATATGTCTCCCTAAGGTATATATATTGCATATGTCCCCTTAAGGCATACAATATGGTTTTTAAATATTAGGGGGACACCAAATTATATATATTTTTAAAAACTAATGTTTTCTTAATTTTCATTGTGAAAAACTCAAAATTGTTCTTTGTTATATATAAATTTGCGCTTAAAACATCACAAAGTAAAAGATTAAAAAATATACAAAATGTCCCCTTAAGGCAGAATATTATGTATGGTACCCCTTATGTAGAAAGCAGATATATATATATATATATATATATATATATATATATATATATATATATATATATATATATATATATATATATATATATATATATATATATATATATATATATATATATATATATATATATATATATATATGTACTGTTACAAGACCTTTCTAAATGTATCATGACTTCTGACTCTGTGACCTTGACCTTAAAGTTTAACCTACTTTTCAAAAATGTTATATATCCTTATAACTTTTGATTGAGAAGAGATATGACTTTCACATTTGACATGTACCAGAGGAGTCTGAAGTTTTTATCGTCAAAAATAAAGTAAAATATTTCCCACTCCAACTTCAAAACACCGGGATGTCAACGTGTTTTGGGGGAGCCACCTAAACAAAGAGGTCAGGAAAACTTCATAAGGACTATTGATAAAGTTGTACTGTAATGGCAATCGATAATATTTAATTAAGTCACAGCTAATAATGATGTCCTGTCTCTCTATACTTTTGTAAGCATGTAGCTATATGTATGACTACCTTGCAGTAGTTATTCAAATACCAATTAAGGTTTCACCAAAGGTCAGCATATCCAAAAAATTATTTTTTCAATACCTCCAAAACGGTTTATAAACTTAAAAAGAAAGAGGACGTACAAGGCGTAGACAATCCCCAGCACCGAGATAATTTGTTTCTCAATTTTCAAAATTCACGGAAAAGTTATATATTTCTAAAATCACGTTCTCAGTAATGTAGTAATGTCACCTTCAAAACAATTTATTTATTTTACTGAACGACTTATCATTTGATAATCTTTATTTCAAAGTTGACAGTTAAGCATTGTAAGTGGAAAATGGGTTTATTAGAGCAATAGAAAATGAATTTTGAACATGACTGGGTCAAGTCTCCATTCTTCACGTTTAAATGATGGAAACGTAAATGTGAAACATTGAAAGCATTAAACAGGTTTTTTTTTTTACATATACAAAATATTGATATATTTTTCTTTTAAAAAAAATATTTTTTTGAAATACTTGTTTTCAAATGATACTTTCTATCTATTAATCAATGATATATTTATACACTGTAGAAGTTTTAAGTAAATACCTCATACAGATTTGAAGATATTATAAAAATAAATTTTTGAACCTCTTCACATTAGGAAAAACCTTAAAAATCCTACTCCAAATACAGTTTTAATCTGATTATAATATAATGCGGCATTTAAGTAGACTACACTGAGATACATTATTGTCATTATTGTTTTTTTTTTTATTTTGATGATTGATGTTGCCATGGCAACTGTAATTAAAAATTCTATGAAATTTTATTAAAAGCTTCTCCTACAGTTGTAGTCTTATTGCAATCTTTCACCACATTTATGACATGTTTATAGGCAACATCTTTGCATGTAAAAATTAAATGTAAATCGTTTCATACACAGATTAAAAAAAAATTGAATGATGTATCTTCATTAAAAAAAAGGATTGATTTATCCTTTTTGGGTCAAATTTCAGGCGGCTGTGTCTATTGCTTGAAGAGTATGGCGCTCCAATCCTGTGAAAAATTGCATTAGAAGGAAGATCTGTATTTTCTGTACTTGTATCAAAGGTTAGTTGATTGTTTTGCTTCGAGCATTTTTCACTCGTATTGGGACACATCCAAAGCTATTTAAACGCTGACATTTTAGACTGATAGTCGACAGAGGAAATTTACACTTCTAAAATGAATTGCGTTCGCACTGTCAATGCTGACCCGTTGTCTTTTCCATACACTTGCTCCTTTATATATAACGAAATTCTGCAATAAACATCCATAATTCCTGGAAACAGGTAAGATAGCATATTGTGTGAAATAATTATCAATTGTAACATCAAATAAGAATTCTACGAGTTTAAAGCTCTACTGGTCAGAGCCCATAAGAGTTAATGCAATAGTAAGGTGTATATCGTCCTTCCGTCTGTCTGTGAACAATTTTTCAAAATGGTACTCCTCCTACAGTTTTGATCTAATTTCAATCTTACTTGGAGCACAAATAGACTACGCTAAGATTCAAAGTTTAATGCATCGGTTTTTGATTTGGATGAAAAGTGTTGCCGTGGTTACAAAAATTGAATTTTCTTAGAAAATCTTTTTAAATTGTACTCCTCCTACAGTTTTGGTCTGATTTCAATATAACTTGGCTCACAGATGATAGACTGCACTAAGAGATATAGTTTAGTGCATCAGTTTTTGATTTCGTTGAACGGTGTTGCCATGGTTAATATAAATTAAAAAAAATTCAAAAAACTCTTTTAAAAGGCTACTGCTCCTACAGTGTTGGTCTGATTTCAATATAACTTGGCACATAAGTAGATTACACTAAAATACATGATAAAGTGCATCAGTTTTTGAATTCGTTGAACGGTGTTATCATGGTTACTAAAAATAGAATATTTAGAAAAAAAACCTTTAAAATCGCTACTCCTCCAACAGTTGTTTTGGATTGATTTCAGTATAGATTGGCGCATGAGAAGAGTATACGAAGGTACATAAATCCATTTATTGCTGTCTGTTGCAAAGTTTCAAATCAAAGTTATACTTTTCTTTCGTTATATGTACAGACCAATAGAGCTACAGTCTCAGAAAGTCAACGATTTTATTCCTAGTGTCAAACATGTAGAATGTACCTGTCATTGTGATGTACGATTCATACCGCGTCGACATCATTGTACAAATACTGATTTTATTGTAGTGTGTTCGATTGAGTTTAATTAGGTCCCCTGAGTCACTAAGGAGTCCAATTGCTATCTGTTTTTGCCAGTCGTGCCACTTGTGTCGGTCGTTAATTAATGATCATTTTCAGCTTCTCTTAAACCACTTAACCAGTATCAATCTACCTTCAGATCTGTAGCTTGTTGGTCTGAAAAATTAGGATGGACAATCAGGGAGGTTAAGTGTCACCCATTGAAAAAAAAGTGTATATTTATTGCGCACAAAAAAGTGCACCGTTTTCTCGATTTATTTCTCCGTATATTTAACATGCCATCTCAAAATATTTCTATGCGTGTTCCTAGTATAGAGCTTTTACTAGTTGAACAACATAACATTACCCTAAACCGCTTTAAATAGCTTTCATGTGCATGAAATGGAGACCATTGAATATTGCCTGTTTACCATTTTTGGTGGCTATGCAATTCGGTCCATAGCGTTTCCTGCATTCAATTTTGACGTGGACGTAGTAATAAAATATGATAGAAACACATAGTTAATAATATTCTGAAATATACGGAGAAATGGTTCGAGAAACAGCGCACTTTTGGTGCGCAATAAGTATATACCCAAATCTTGGATCCTGTGTATGAATTTTTAATATTTTTACTTTCTTACATTTTTAGATTCAAGTCAAGAGACGTGTAACTATGAAAGAAATACTTGTCGTATTTGTGTTTTGTTGCTGGCATCTGATACAAGGATACGGGTATTACAAAACAGGGGTTATTAGGGAATCATGTTTAGAAAATGAACTGGAATCAGCCGTCATCAACTCTGTATCAACTGGTAGCATCTACATTCTCTGTATTCCCTCACCGCCATTTACCAAAAAATGTAGTTATCAAGGTGGGCACACACGTTTGCTTCTTATTTAACAGATATTAGTAATACGAAAAAAAGAAATATTGATACTTCTCTGATTTGATGTTGAACTTGCTTTTATTGTTGACAACATTGTGAATCTCTACCTTCATCAGATATTACAGTGAGAGGTTGGAGATGCCCTGGCAATTCTTTCCCGGATGGGAGAGTGCGATGTTATCCAAAGGAAGTCGAAGGTGAGTAGTTCGTTCAAATTTAAACACCTCAAATATCAACTTGACATTTTCAATGAAGCGCATTGAAGTGGTGAAATTTTCCGTTCGAATGGAACGAATGGAACGTTTTGAGTTATCTTGATTATCGGACGCAGCAGCGGGAGATGATACATTATTTTTCTATTAGTGCAGTCAAATAATTCTTAAATGATAACTTATATAAAATCATGAGTAAAATATTTTTAAAACTTACTTTAAACTAAGTATTTATTGTTGTTATTATGTAATGATTGTTACTATGTTTCAATTTCATTATCAGATAACTAATAATTTATGGTCAAATAAAAAGAGTTTACAATTATAGCTACTCCCACGCATGGGAGTGTGCATAAGATATGAAAGGAAATCGTCATGATTTTCCGGAATATAATGGCGTGGTAAAAGTGCATGATGATAAAAAAAATTGAAAAGTTGTTGAACCAGTAAAATTTGTTTTGAATATGCCACTGCTGCGAATGACACAATGATATTTTTTCTACATTTTGCACCGCGCCTTGCAGTATAGCCTACGCTGCAGTAACCATAGGCATTATCACGTGACAAACATCCAGGGTACATGTATCAGCATGTGGTTCATCTTGAGTGGCCTACATCATTTTGAAGACAATAATTTTTTATCATTTATCATTGACTTTATTACATCGATGAATCCATTTGATGAGCAAATGCAGTAAAATTCCCATTTAAAAAACAATTATTTATTCATTTTGCTTTGATATTGAAGACAGACTGAAATAAATATGATCACTATTTCTACTTTGAATATCTTGTGCGCCTTGCATGGATGCTTTTTTATGTGAAAGTACTTTTTTAAATGCTACATTTTGTTTGCGGCCGATTTGATGCTTTGCATCAATTTTACTTGTTGTCATATGAAGTCAAGCCTGTTTCTTCACAAAGAGATAAAACGGTCAAATGTTTATTCAAAAACCTGTAGAACAGGTTTTCGGTAAATATAATAGCCGATCAAATTGACGATCTACATGAACACAAAGCAAACACGTGTTCGACCTTAACATGTGTTGTGGTAACTGCAACAGACAAGATTAATTCATAGATATGTGTATATTCGTTGCAATACGTGCTTTACAGAAGAGCGGGATCTCGAACTCTCCGATTCATTTTTTTAAGCTCCATTTTAGTGCATGTCATGTCGCTAGTCACAAATTAAAGAGTGGTGTATCATAAATGATTACGACGAATATTTCTTTCACGTTTTTAAAGAAATGGGTGTGTCATTAAGTGATAATTGACGTTCGATATGAAACACCCAAACTTTCCATCCAAACGAAAAAAATTACCACTTCAATGCGCTTCATTGTAAAAGTTTTGAATTCAATATAAAACATGTATTTGAGAATCAATAACATAAAGTCTACTTTCATTGTGTTGAACTTGCTTTTATTGTTGACAAAATTATGAATCCATAGTTTCATCAGATATAACATTGGGTTCGAGATGCACTGCCAATTCACCTTTCCCGACTGGAAGAATGCGATGTTGTACAAAAAAAGGTCAGTAGTTCGTTCAAATTCCAACACCTCAAACATCAACTTGACATTTTAAAGTATTTAATTAAATATAATATATGTATTTGAGAATCAATAACATGAAGTCTACTTTCATTGTAAATAAATAGGTTTGGAGATTAAGAACTGCATTGTGGACCCTAACATCTACACCTTTGACAGATATTTTGTATCAGTTCCTCCCAAAGGTTTTTTTCTGAAAGGCCGATTTAGTGTGGGGTAAGATACTAGTATTTGAATAAGTATATTTGATACATATTCCATAAATCTCTACCCAGAGTTATCGTTCCACTTTTACCTCTGTCAACGTGTAAAAAGTAGTGCGGAAGCGGAGGAGCTTTTTTCAAATATTGTTTATATTGGCCCACACGAAGAATAACACCTTTACATATCTTCATGTGTGTTAATACTGCAAGTTGTTTGTCTATAAAATCTAAACCTTGCTGATATTTATCGGCAATGCGTTTTAAATTTTCCACGTTCGTAATATCCTGCCGAGAAATAATCCCTTGTGAGATATGGTGAAAAAGCGATATCTGATTCTAATTCTAATATATAATCTTTTATTTAAGAAGTTAAGTAAGAATATAGAAGTTTTAAATTTATAATTTATTATGTAATAGGTAAAAGTAGTTTTGCCAAGAACCCTGGCATTTATACGTTGACGGAGGTGTTGTAGCGAAGCGTAATACGCCCTCTGCTGAGAGATTGGCATTCCATGACGCTTGAATTAAAGCTGACAAGAATTCTTAAAAAAACAATATTTTCATCTATGTACGACGACGTGTTTTATACCTACTATAGGCGTACTCCGCCATATTTCTTTCATATACAGTAAAACTCGGTTAGTACGTACACGGATATTGCGAATTCCCGGATATAGCGAAGTCATCTTGAATCCCCAAATATATAATTTAATTGAATTTGTTATACGGTTATAACGAATCAGGGATATAGCGAAGTAATTTCATAGGTCCAAGCGACTTCGTTATAACCGAATTTTGCTGTACATGTACCTTTTCGTATTGTAACGATATATACCCCAATGCGCTCGTTACACTTGAATAAAAAATTTTCTTGGCTGTCGACTTGTGCATATATCAGATGGTAAAGCATTTGTGAATCCATCAGCTGATAAAGGCATTTCAAAACCACAACAGATAAAACAGTCTTAATAAGATATTTCTGAATAATTGTTGTAAAAAAAACAAGAAAGAAAAAAAATTGCAAACGTGGAAGAAACATTTAGATGCACGAGTGCGTCTTTTACAGTACGCCAGTATATAAAGAATAAACTTGAAACAAAAAGCAGTAAAACGAAATTTGAAATTTATCATTAGAATTGAACAAACAACCAGCGTGTCTATATGCAGTCGATGCATGTCAAGAAAACGCGTCGAACGCTGTATACTTATCCATTCCTGGTCATGTGATCACTGCATCGTTTCTAAGTGATGAAGGTACACAAGTCAAGTGATATACACTCCGAATTCCATTTATTGAAATATGCATCATTAAAAAGTATGAAACTCCATAAAATCTCCTCAAGAGTAGACACACTGTCACTATTCCGTATAGTCTAGCACGTCGATACACTTAGTCAATGTTGAGCAGAATTTGGTCAGGGGAAATATCACAAGTGAAAATAGAATTCATAGAAAATAGAATTCATAGAAATAGTATTAGTGCCGTTGTTTACAATTTGCACAAATTGCACAATTTATTTATCAATTTGCACTGGTTCTGTACTAATAAATCATTTCTAAACCAGGAATTTCGTGTACGGAACTTATTTTTATCATGACTCAAAAGCATATAACCTAAACACAACTTTTTAGAATGGGGTCATGTCCATTATTTCTGCCCCCCCCCAGCTTTCAAAAACAATGTACATTTCTCTCAGTCCAAATGGGGGTTGGCCTTTCTCCGCCTGCATGTTCATATTTCGGTCTATGAAAATCCATAATCATGATCTTGGTAGGTAATGCAACCTCACACCATTATTCCAAGTTCCTGTCAGTACTACGCTTCAGGTGGCCGACACAGGAAGGCATTTCTCCGGAATTTAACAACCTCACAACCTCGTACAGTTATTACGATTTCATCACTAAATACGACCTTTCTCCAGTTTTGAGCTACTCTCCAATTTTAACTTACTTCTGGTCCAAGAGACTCGACGTACTCATTTTTATTTATATAACTTCTTGCCGAAAGCTCGCTTTCTCGTGGTAATACTTATGAATGGAGGTTCGTGTCCTATATCTATTCCCTGGAATGATGCAACTGAGTGCCCGACAACTCCATCGTAAATTTTTTTTTCGGTGGCGATTTTCAATAAAGCAGCAGTCCAGATGCCGCTTAAAAAACCTAGTATATACTGTTGCTGGACATAATTTGAATACTTTGTTTGAAACTGCTGTTTAGTAGCTAAAAAATAATTGTTTTGTTTCACTAATCTATATGCATTTACTTCTCATCCACAGAAACCCGAACAATCCATTCGGTTATAGGTTAGAATATTGTTCTGTGCAACCTCGACGTCGTCAGTATTGATATCAACCATCAGTGGCATCCGACATCATCACCAGTAATCGACATCATCTTTGAGATTTTATTTAGAGAGTGATGACTAACTACATCGTATCAATATTTTTTGTTCTAATAAAGATAATGATATACCAAATTTTTGTCATTAAATTCACATATAAACAATCTACATTACAGTCATTTAACCAATTTCAAAGGATGATTTAACGCCGTGTTTTGGGTCTTTTTCAGTCGCTTCTTTTCCTTCGAATTCTTAACATAATTTCACTTTGTATATCTGCTACAAAAATCTGTCAATTTCGCACCAAATATATGCTTATATATTAATAAATTTTGCAAATAAACTCCGAAATAGGTGCACCAGAGTTCTTACCTACTCCTCTAATAATACACTACATGTATATAGAAAATGATGTCCGTAAACCATTAATACTTAGATTTCACTCGGATAGTACGTATCGAGCATTAAGGTAGGATTATTTTCATATTTCTTGCATTTGAAAATTAATGAAATTTTCACAGAATAAAGAAGACATTTTCACAAACTGATGGTATCATGGAGATTAAATGTGACTGTTTTTGAGGCAAGATCAGGTCAAGGCCATCACCTTTTCCCTGGACTTTACGAATAAAAAATACTGTTGTCAATCATGCGATCCCTACTTCCATAGAAGAAGACCAAAACTGTAGGAGGAGTTGCATTTTAAAAGTATTTCAAAGCTTTGTCAGATAGGCTCCATCACTAAATCAAGAGTATTCATTAATTCAAACCCAGCCACACTAGTCATATAAAATGGTATTGTTTTTAATGAATCAAATGTATTTAAATTTACTTACATCTCAGAAAATCTGTTGAGAGGAAAGACGGGAGTTGAGAGCCCTGTGTATATCTGCCACACAACTTTTTCCCCGCTGAAATACTTGTGACATGATTTGGAGGAGACGCAAAATGTCAAGAAGAAAAGCTGCAAATATGATGTTGTTGTCATCTACAAAAATCTTATAGAGACCAAGGGCTTTAATTTTGGCAATAGTTTGCACACATGACCAAGTGCAAGCTGAAAATAAATATGTGTTTTTATCAAAATATCCTTAGATTAAGGTAGATTCAAAGTTTGTCTTAACTTAATTCTTGCAATAAATAGAAAAGCATTCAATTAAATAAGGACCTGATAAAGATGCTGCTTGATGGCAGCATATCCATGCAACATGTTTTTCAATGCCAGTAGTACATGGCCAACCCATCTGATGCCACCAACTCTTGTTGGCCTCTTCATGTTTATTCCACGGGATTTATATGACTCTTTCGAATTAGCCCTATTCAATGGACTGTTGTGGTAAAAGTAGTATAACCCTAGTAAAAACCCAGAGACAGACTTTTCTCCTACTTTGATCGCCTTCAAAGCATTTTTGTACTAAGTCCAGCTCTAGATGTAGACGTAGATGCACGATTTCATTATCAACGATGCCCTGGTCAGTGGACCTATCACAAAGTATTGACACAAATTTCACCTTTTCCACTGCCTCTTTAGTTCTATTTCTTTCTACCTCTGCGATTGCTTTAACAAACTTTGAATATTTATCGGTGATCAAGTATTTACAAGGACGATTCCTTTTGAAAAGCCTAAACCCAAAAATCCACTGAAAGTCACAATAAGGCCTGTAATTTTAGCAAGTGCATGGGACGTTTTGAATAAAATGGTAAGTTTTTCTATATTTTCTTTATTCAGTTTTTGAAGTGCTTTTTCTTCAGGCCGTGTACCAGGCTAATAATAAAGAATAAAATTTTTTTTTTTGCTCTGCCAAAAGAAAATACCCATATATTATAGGTTCTTTTTTTCTATCTTTCCACAAGATCATATTGATTTAGGAAATTATTGATTCAAATCTATGACAATAAATTATAAAACATACCTCTTTGGTTTTTTTGGTTACAACGACAATTGAATGCTTGTGACTGTCGGAGTTCTCGTTTTTTTTACCGAGTCAATTCAAAAGCTGGTGGACCCCCCAAAATCAGAAACCACACCAGCTTCCTTACAGAAAGTGCAGAACATTTTACCATCTTTGTACATAAGCCATAGGCGTCCTGTAGTCCAAAACACTTTGAAAGATCGTTCTTTAAGATTTTCTTAATAGTTTGTTCGCTTTTCAGAAGGTTTTGTTTTTCACACCGGGCAATAAATCCCCACCTGTTTGTTTTTAACGGAAGTGCACTTGTATTATGAAATGTAAACCGGACATTTTTGGAATTTCAAAAGCCGCATTTTATTTCATACAATTGTTGTTCAACGAAGACAAGAAACATTATTAATAAGTATATTTTAGAAAACCTTATATTCACAATAGTGAAAGTACTCATTTTCATGTTTATTTTTCAAAATGTTAACATAATATGAGCCTCGTCGGATAGAAATCGACCTTATCGTATGCAACGTCATAATGAGAAATTAGCGAATAAAGTTGAGAAAGATTTCCTGGTAATTTTCTACACATGGTTTTCACGTTGATGAATGTTTTAGACATCGTCAACTGCAGTTCAAAGACTTTTTCTTTAAAAAATCGGATCATTTTAAATATATATTAATAAAATAAACAAATTTTAATTGTATTCCCCTTCATGGAGCCTTAACTTTTTATTGTTACCATGGATCAATCTAAACACAAGCCAGAGGAATGCCGAGTCCGATCTACAATTATTTTTTCAAACAGCAGAAGACGTAAGGTTATATCTAACACTAAAAGAAGATTAAGTTAGTAGACATATAGCAAAGCAAATTTGACAAGATGCATTACTGAGGAAGTACAGAATATATATTTTCTTGTAGTTTAGAGTATAAAATTCAGCCAAAGGAGGCGTATCTGCCTAATCTGGCACAGAAAATCGCACATGTACTGAGTTGTGAACTTCATTTAATAGCACCGTGTGTATTCATTCATTCAAGATTAAATTCACAATATTATATTAGATATACTATAAAGTTTCATGTCTTCGAATGAATTTACGTGTTATGATGTCAAATTTATATATGTCTTTGGAATTAACTGACCAAAACAAAACCACAACATAAGGCCTATCATCAACTTTCAAAACGCTTAATTTTTTCTTACTAGGCCTTACAATATTCAAAGATATCAGGAAACAAGTAATACTGGTACAGTGTAAGCACAGGAGTCTGAAGTTTTTATCGTCCAAAAAAAAATAAAAAAAAATAAATAAAAAATAAAATAAAAATAAAAATCCGGAAAAAAAATTTCCCACCCTCAACTAAAAAAAAACAGATTCAACTTTCGGCAGCTCCCTGCTTCACATTTGCGCATGCGCATTGCGACTTCCGCTTTCCCTTTGGATCTTGAACCGGTGAAAATTCACAGTCATGATTCTGCTAGCTATTTTCTGTGTGGTGTGTTTATTTTTAATCAGATTCTAAATCCTATTTCTTAAATAGGTTTTTCTAAAACTTTTTACTGTTTTCCCATTGAAAATAAAATCTATTTGAGCATTTAATGCAATATTATGTGCAACAGTTATTATACAATGCTATACTTAAAAATTTGATGAAAAAAAAATTAGTTGTAAGGTAGTTATCTAAATAGTTATGATTAAATGTTTATTCATATTAGTATGACACTTTTTTTTATTGATTTTATTTGGGTTATTGATGGGATACATATTTTTTTGGTTGGATTTAACATTTCTGAGTTAAAAATTACAGTACATGTAGCACTTTGATCTTAAAGTTTGCTTTCTTTAAAGTAAGTATGTTCAAAGTTGGCATTTGTATAGATGTATATTCATCCGAAGAGCTCTAGCCGATGTATACACCAGTCAATATTTTCTAGTTTACAAAAAATATAAACAACTGCAAGTAAATATTGTGATGTTAACATCAGGTCTAGTACAATCTCTTGATTTAGCTATATAGCTTTAAATAGCTAAAAAGCTTTATTAAGCTATTTAGAATAGCTTTATTCAGCTATTTATATACAGTTTTTCACAAAAACGTTTTATGCTGAAAATAAACAAAAAGTCGCATGTATTTGACTCTTCATACATGTACTATGGACTATTAAAACAACAACCAATATCAAAGATAGTCCTAACTTTGCAGCTTTTGAATACTTTTAAGCAAAAAGAGAATTTCTATTGTTAGACTAACTGTCCACTACCTTGGGTGCCTTGAGGCAAGGAAAAGTATGATTGCTTCTCATTGTGCTGAACTGTTACCAATCAATTATCCTTGTTGAACATAATTGGTCTCCATAAGGCATTATAATATCATTGCAGAAGTAACTGTATCAATTGCTTTATATACCCCCAAAACTTGTAGAACTTGGAGTACAAAGTCTCTCAAGGAGACGTAATTTGATGAGCGATTTTTACATGCATTATTTTAAGAAGAGTTCAAAGTTGTATATCATCACTGCACCATGGTGCGCTTTTTTGTAAATACTGAGAAAATTACACCTATAAGAAAAAAGTGTAGTATAATAGCTAAATTAAGCTATACTGAATAGCTTAATAAAGCTATTTAGCTATTTAAAGCTATATAGCTAAATCAAGATATTGTACTGGACCTGAAAATATTTCATTATTTGACTTAAAATTTTAATGAAGACATCTATTAGTATACCAATAATCTTTTTATTAAATAAGTTTCAAGGTATTTAATGTTGTTTTGCATGTTTTAAAAGACTTTACCTGGTTTATGTTTGACAGATTACCCTCTGGGCACCTGTCCATTGTGTTGGTGAGGATATGCCTCTACCATTTCATTCTCAGGTAAGTTCCAAAACAGAGAAATAACATATACCATGATACTTAATAATAAATACAGCTAATATTCATAGCAAACACAAGAGGAAGATTTATTATAAGGATAATGGAAAAGTACTTTTGCTTCATCATCAAATTATTGTTTTATTGTATTATTCTTCAGGAAAACTTTTTGCCACCCATTTTGAAAGAAGTTCAGTTACAGGTATGCATTTTAGTTTTGAAAAAAAGAGAATGTCATTTTTTTTACGTATAAACTAAGTTGACAACTGAAATTGAATCTTTTTGTAGTTGGATTTCATTGTTATATTTTAATACACTGTTTCTGTGATCCTTCATCTTTGAAAAATATTCCAAAATATTTCCAACTTTTTTTTTTTTTATAGTAAAATTCCTTTTTAAGCTAAATTTTTTCTATATGCGGTCTTTGCCCCCACAAAAGATTTTCTTACTGAAATGTTCTGAACTTTTTTCAATTTTTGTTTTTATTACAAAGTTTATATCATCAGAAAAGGACAAAATGGAAAATTTTCAACAATTTTAGCTTTTTTATAGTTTGTTCAGACTAAATTATTTTTTATTGATGTTAATTTACACATTACAAAATATTGCTCATACCCTGAACACACATGCGCTCGGTGACTTTTACTCAAAATATCGACAAAAAATGTACGTTTTTCTGTAAAATTCATAAAAAACTGAAATTTACGTCATGTTTGTGACGTCATTACGTACATGTGGCGTCATTACTTATGAAAATATTCAGTGCTTTGAAGTCAGCATATAGTTTAAAAACTTAATTAAATATAGACTTTTTAAGCTAAATTTTTTAGAAATTTCACAGGCTCATACCTAATATAAGGGAAGCTTTTCGGAGGTATCCCTCTACCCAGTATCAAGACCATTTTGACAAGAACAAGGTCACATTATACTTATTACATGGTTTAACTTTAAGCCCTAACTTAAGAACCAAAAAAGTTAACTTATGCTTGAGATAAAGTTTACTTTTCATCGAAAATTATGTCCTGGCCAAGGTAAATAAGACAGATCTAGGACACTAAGGATGTCATTTTGGAAAAGAACTTAAAAATATATACAGTGTATAGGTAAAAATAGTACTATTCTATAGGATAAAACATTTTTGTAGAAGTAGCATAAAGTATATATTGATCTCTTAATTAAATACTAAATTCAGTCATCATTGCTCTTATCCAGAGGTGTTCCAGCCTTCTTCCCTAATTACTTAAGCAATGAAATCAATCACTATTTTCTATGGAAGAGCTAATGTAACATCTCTAGTCAATGTGAGCATGACTATTTCCGTGTCAATGTTAATAAATATGAGTTGACCAATCACACAGCGGGGGTGTGAATTGTTTATGATGGATGCATCTGTGACGTAAAAGATAGTGACTTAATGCAAAACGGCACACTTAACTGAAAATACTAATAAAATAATTGAGACATATTAAGTTCTGGTATTCATGTCTGTCTGTTTGTCTGTCTATTCATAACTAAAATACTATCATGAACAATTGTATTGGTTTTGTGATGGATGATTGAAATGCCCATTTAAGGTGAAGATGTTTTGAACTCTTTCAGGTTTTTGGAGAAGGGGACTTCGGTTTGATCATAAGATTAAGAATTTATATATATATCATGCACTTGCTTTTTTTAACCTCTATTAACATTCTTAATTACAGAATAACAATATATATTTTCTATGCACAATTTCTTAATCACATTTTTATGCACATTTACTTTTTAAGATATGCTTAAAGTTTTTTTTTATTTTGATGGTGATGGTTTGGTATGAGGTATATATATATTTGTGTTGTATATAATAGAAACAACCTAATTGTGTCCCCATCAGAGGAGAGCGACACATAGGGATCACTTTACTTGGCATCTGTCTGTCTGTCTGGTATAACAGAGGTTCACTATGAGGATAATTGGGCAAATTTTCCTGTATTCTAGGTTATTTCTGTATTGTGGTATAACACCCTCAATAACAAGGTTTACTTAAAGCAATATGAGCTGCATTTTTGAGAATTGTATTTTGCTGGTAAAATGTGTTATTAATTTTCATGCTATTTAAGCCCTTATGATCAATAAGACCTAAATAAAGTTTTAAAATGTGCTTAAGAAATAGTTCTATACAATTGAATATAAATCAATATTGTTCAGGATGACTTTAATGTAACTTTGCCTCTATCAAAGCTTATTAAAAAAAAATCTCCCATAGCTAAAATATTTGTTTCTCGATATATCACCATTTTCCCCCAAAATAGCACAATAATATGATATTTTTACAAGCTATATTTTCAATGATTTTAAATGAATATTCACAATTTTTCTTTATAGTATGCTGTAAAAAATTTCACTTTCTTCATATTTTTAAGGTTTTTTTTTAGCTCACCTCGATGAAGTCGAGATGAGCTTATGTTATACCCCCAGCGTTAGCGTCCCTGTTAAAGTTTTAGGAGCAGGTCCATTCCCAAATATTTACATTTGCTGATGTCTCTCCTTATATAACAATGCTAATACCGGGTAAAATTGAAATTCAATTTTCAATGACATGCAGTTGGTCACATGATCAGACTTTCTTGCATATGGAAAGCAAACTGCACGAGCAATTTGGAAAGTTCCGACTGTGACGTCATATGAACGTAGATACTTTACATTGCATTTAAATATCAAAGTGTATATAATGCCTATATTTCTTTGTATCTTGAATAAAAATGTAAATATAAGAAATAAAATATCATTTTTTAGAGTTTCATAGGAGTATGACATGAAGTCGTCACGTGATCAAATCTACTATAACGCCCTTTGGGCGTTATAGAATTTGATCAGGTGACGGACTTCATGTCATACCCCAATGAAACTCTAAAAATGACACCTTATTTCTTAAGTAACTACATGTATAAGCCCTACCTGGACCAAACTTGCGTGGATGATGCGTCCAGGGATGGACACTACCAGACTTGCTCTGGATGCTGAATCTGACTTACATTTTCCAGATGAGTGACCAGGTTAAAGTTTTTGGAGCAGGTCCATTCCCAAGTAACAATAAGCCCTACCCAGACTAAACTTGCATGGATGATGCATCTAGGGATGGACACTACCAGACTTGCTTCGGATGCTGGATCTGACCTACATTTTCCAGATTAGTGACCAGGTTATTCCCAATAAAGTATAAGCCCTACCCAGACCAATCTTGCATGGATGATTCATCTATAGATGGACAATTTAAACTTGTTTCGGATGCTGGATCTGACCTATATTTTCCAAAAGAGTGACCATGTTAAAGTTTTTGGAACAGGTTAATCCCCAATGAACTTGAAGACCTATTTAAACTGAACTTGCTTGAATATTGTTGTCAGGATAAATTTTAACTGTCAAGAAAATTTGATTTGATATTTGCATTACTTAAACTGATAACTTTGTCGAGGTGAGCTTCGTAATCTTTGATTACCTTTGTTTTAAAATCCTTAAAGCGAAGGACCAAGCTCCCTTACAAGGGGAGTTAATAAAGAGAGACAAAAATAGATTTGGGCCAATAAAAAATCTTCTTCTCAAGAGCTAATGGGATAGAACAGCTGAAAATTTACTCTGGTGTGCATTGCGGCCCATGGGCCTCTTGTTTTCAATATCTTTGGATTCAAATATTTACTGCTATAAAAAAGGCAACACGTCTTTATTGGAACACTTTAGTCTGCTTAATTTCTTCTATAACCTGATAGCTTATGTAAAATTCTTTCTCTTCTTGCTGAATTCTTTGATAACCCTTAACTTTAATAGTTTCTACTATTTCCTAACACTACTGCACTATTCCTAGTACTACTGCACTATTCCTAACACTACTGCACTGAATTAACATCATTACAGGTAGTGTACGGACAGTCTAAGACATGGGTTCAATTCCCATCACTGCCAATGTTGACTAAATTTATGTATGACTTATAACCTAATTCCAGTAATGGAGCACACTGCATGAAAGTCTTTTTGCACAAGGAAAAAAATGTGTTGAACCTCACTGTTACATTGTTATTTCTCTCACAAAAAAAGACTTTTTTGTATAATTATACAGATGAAGTAATGATAATTTATTTATTAGTACATGTATCAGTATTTAACTTGTTTTTCTTGACTGTAAATGTAATGATAACAGAAAGAAAACAGATTGTTTCCTTCTTTAAATTAGAACACTGCAATACACATATTTTCATAATATATAAATGTTTTCATGCTTTATGAACGTTATTGTCTATGTAATTAGGAACTTGAGTCCATGGAAAACGTATTAAAAGAAGTAGATGAAACACAGCGAGTACAACTGGATCATCAGCTACAACTTGTTCAGCAGGATGAGTATCTTTCCCAGTATGGTTTGTATCGAACCCATATTCAAGGAGACGGTAACTGTTTGTTTCGTTCTATTAGTTTTGGTTTATATGGCACTGAAGACCATCATATCTCTTTACGGGAATTAGCTGTAAATCACATTCAAGAAAACGTAGAAGACTTCAGCTTTTATTTGTATGGAAATAGTGAATTTTCCATGACTGACTCTGAAATTGTTACCTTTCTCACTAATATAAGGCAATCAGGAACATTTGCAGGACAAGAGTCAATAGTAGCTTTGTCCAGAGTGTTAGGTTTAAATATACTTGTAACTATTGGAGGGGATTCTCAAAGTCCAGAGGTTAGAACATTAGAACACAATTGTCAAAATTCAGATCACATTATTCATTTGGTTTGGACGAGGGCGGGGGGTGGTCATTACGAAACTGTAGTAGAGAACCCAAAATTAAGAGAACAAACACTGCCTAGGTCATCAGAAAACACCAATAGGATTTCTAACAACGATAAAAGTAATTACAACTGGAGGTCTGATTCAAAAACTTGCAAAGAAATCAGTTTAGATCTGTTAGAAAATATCAAGAGCTACAAAATTAAAAATCAAAATATGGAACATTCTTATGGCAGACAAAGTAAAGATACTAATGTAAATTCAGGGTCTAAGACAAAATGCCCTAGATGCGATAGAAATTTTTACAACAAGGCAACAATGATAAGACATCAAAAGTTGGTTCATGATTTAGAAAATAAAAACAAAATTCCTTGCTCTATATCATCATGTTCTTTGACATTTCATAATGTGGATGTTTTAGTTGACCATCTTAAAAATTCTCATGAAGCCTGTATAAAAGATGAAAATCTCAGTTTTGAAAACATTGGCTTATTTGATCAGTTTAAAGAGGAGGAGAGTATTAAAATTCACTGTAGGTATGTAAAGCAGAGGAAAAATAAAATCAATAAGGATGGCAGTCAGTCCTATACTCTTGTTTGTCACAGGGATGGGGTAAAACGGGTTCATTTAAAAAAGGTAAAACTTACTCTGGAAAACGCAAAGAAAACATTAAAGGGTCTTGCAAAATTCAAAAATTATGTCCTTCTAGAATGTCGGTCAAAATTAAATCAGATGGCTCTGTTTCAGTGAAGTACATTAAGTCCCATACTCACTCAATTTCTTTTGAAGAAAGCAAATTCTTACCTTTGCCAGACTCCATCAAGTCAGAAATTTGCACAATGTTAGCTCTGAAAATTCCAATTAACACTATACTTGACAAAATTAGAGAAAATGTAGGTGAACGCAACCAACGTGATGACTTAAGTAAATTGAAATATTATCATTTGTTGGATAGAAAAACTATTCATAATTTGAAGAAAACTATTGTTGATTCATCTGTTATTAGACATTCTGATGATGCCACTTCAACCTTTCTGAGAGTAAATGATTTAAGAACCGAATTATATGATCCAATATTATTGTATAAACAGCAAAATATTAATGATCCATCTATAGGGCTTCAAAAGGAGGATTTTTTGCTTGCTCTAATGACCAAGCAGCAGCTTAATATGTTTGAAAAGTTTGCTCCTGTAATACTTTGCATGGATTCAACCCATAAAACAAATATTTATTCTTTTAAATTGATAACTCTTTTGGTCTTAGATGAATTTAGGCATGGTTACCCTGTTGCTTTTTGTATAAGTAACAGAGAGAGTGAGGATGTTATCTCTGTCTTTTTGAATTCTGTCAAAATGAAAGCCCCTAATACAAAAATTAATATTCTCATGACTGATGATGACAGTTCCGGTTGGACTGCTGCTAAGAAAATTTTTGGGGGGGACATCAAGCATTTTCTCTGTCATTGGCATGTGCATGAAAATTGGAAGAAAAAGAGTAGACAACTTGTTAAGGACCAAAACCTACAAGCAGAAATTTATTCTTACTTATGTGCTTCTTTACAAGCAGAATCTGAAACTCTTTTTTCTCGCTATGTCCAGGAATTGTCCAAAAAATTAGAAGGTGTAAATCCAGAATTTTTACAATATTTCCAAAATTACTACTTGAGTAGAAAAGAAATTTGGGCAAAATGTTACAGGAAAGGGGAATTTGGCAATGTACATACTAATATGTTTGTAGAAAGCTTCCACAATCAATTAAAAACAGTATTTTTTGAAGGTAAACGCAATAGACGGATTGATGTTTTGATTGATATTCTCTTACAAATTGAAAAAAATCTATTCATGACACGTTTACGTCGTATGAGATTTAATTTGCCCTCAGGAGAAAATATAGATAATGAAGATCGTCATCAAAGAAGTTTAGATATTAAGGACTCATGTATTTTACAAATTAGTGACAATTTTTTTACAGTAACATCATCAGATTCTACATATGACATCAAGAAACTAGTTGGCACATGCAATGAGTTATATTGTTTCAACAAGTGCAAAAAATTTCCTTGTGTTAACCTTTGTAAACATCTTTTTTCATGTTCTTGTACAGATTACAAAATTGGTCATGTCTGCAAACATCTACACAAAATACATGCAGTTGTCAATTTGAATAGCAATACAAATAAACCATCTAATGCAGATGTTGATTTTACACCAGAACATCACTTATCAGATAATGATACAGGTACATCAGTGTCTACGCAGGATCATTCTGATCAAAAGATTCAACAGATTGAGAAAAAATTGAACATAATTGCTGAACAGATTAGAAACAATCCGTCAGTTCAAAAACATACGCTAGATAATATTTTATGTGCTTTAGACCATATTATTTCAGCAAATGAGGGTAGCAATGGCATTGACAGTTCTTTAAAAGATTTCAAAAAGACAGAGAAGATTTCTTCTAATGCTAAAAATTTATTACAGCCTCGATTTAGACCAACTTCTAAAAAGCCTGGTAGGATTCCAAAGCCCCATTTTAAAAAACCAACAGATGATGAAATGAGGAATCTTCTCCCCAATGACTCAGGGTAAGTTCTCTATTACAGGAATAAGTTATTAGGCAAAGCAATTTCAGACCTATTTAAAATCTTCGATGTTAAGATGATTATATGAAAAGTAGACAAATGTGCACCTGAAAAATAAAAATATATTAGTGTGTACAGAGGTTAGGGCTTGAAGGCCACAAATCATGATGCTGTGAACTTGCTGGAATTTTTTAAAAATCATTTTTAGCTGTACTGGTCAGAGACCAGATGAGCTTATGCAATAGTAAGTCTGTATCTGTCAATCTGTCTGTCTGTAAACAATTTTTTTTCAAAATACTACTACAAATACTCCTACAATTTTGGTATGATTTCAATATAAATTGACACAAAAATAAACTACAAATATAATTAAGCAATGCATCATTATTTTTTGAAAGATATAGTCTCATAAATGCAACAATGTGTGCTATCAAATTGAGTGCAATCAAATTGAATATCTCATTAATAAATAATGCACATTAGCGCATTATGAAAATTTGTTTGCACACACGGTTGCAATTATGAGACTATATCTTTTAAAGAAAATGTTTCATTGCTTATATTTACATTTTTTAGCTCTCTACCTTCACTGCAAATGTGATTTTTGATTAGGTCAACTCAGGTGACCTATTGCTATCCGTTTTCGTCCGTCGTCGTGCGTTGTGCGTTAACACTTGAACATTTTTAGCTCCTTCTCTGCAACCACTCAACCAATATAACATAAAGCATCTATAGGTGAAGGGGAACAAAAATTGTGAATTTCATGGTCCCTACCCCCCTTCAGGGGGCCTGAGGGATGGGGCCAAAACCACTAAAATTAATGCAATCTTTAAAAATCTTCTTTACCCCTGGACATCAAGCAGTCAAACTGTTTGCATGATTGTAATCAGCATTCAGTCCTTTACCAAAATTGTAAAATTCATATGGCCCTGGGGTCAGGGGTTCTAGTGCTAGGGCAGGGCTTAAAGTAGGTTATATAGTGGAAATGCATTATTTCTTTGAAAATCTTCACCTCTGCTCCTGTTGAATGGTGTTGCCAACTTACCATGGTTACCAAAATCAAACTTTCTTTCAAATTATTTCAGTAATTAAGCTTATTTCAACTTATGTTATACAATATAACATAACGTGGGGCAGTTTACACTTCATAAACCACAAAGCGATTTATAAAAAAGCGTAAACTGCCCCAAGTTATGTTATATCGTATAACATAGGTTAAAATAAGCTAAATTCCTTATAATTTAATTTCAGTGTAGAAAATGAGACAATTTTTCCTCCTGAAAAAGGCTTCAAATTGAGCATATTTTAAAAGTAACGTCAAGTGGAGTAATACATTTTTGACGTAAAACTCATTGTTATGTAGGCAAGTTATGTTATCTAAAATGGATTAAAATGTTTTACCCAATCAAATGACGCGTTACAAGTATATTTGAATTATTTAAAAGGATACTCCAACAGTTTTTGTCTGATGGCAAAAAATCTTGCCTCAAAAAGAGACTAAGCCAAGGATCATTAATCTGTTAAATGTATTTATTGCTGTTGCAAAGTTTCAAGTCCAATTGCTAGTTTTATCGTCCTTTGTTAAGTACAGATCAGTAGAGCTACAGTCTCGTTAGAGGTAGACTTCTGGTTTGAAATTACCATTTATAAATGTATATGAAAAAATAATATTTTTATAAATTTACAGATCATCTCAAGTCTCCTCAGTACCTGTTTCCTTGCCTGGACCATCTGTGGCACCATATCCTCCCCTAAGACTAGTCCCCCAAACAACGAACGCACTACCTACACAGCCACCACAACAAAGTGTATTTAGGTATACTCAACATGTCTAATGCACATAACTCTCTCTTCTGAACTGTAAATTGTAGTTTTATGAGCTTATTTTAAAAAGAATTACAGTATGCTCAAATTTTATACTGAAATGTAGTGTTGGAACTGGATTGGGACAGCCAACATGGATGAGAGTACCACCCTCTATGATTGGAAGGAGGATTGTTACCACCATTAATGGCAAGAAGCAGGTCATTGTCTTCACAAATGGAGGAGGAAATGGTATCAATTACACACATCTTCTATGTAATTTTATGGTTTTTCTTTCTGCTATTGTTTTGAAAAATTATCTGTAACAAGAAATTTCAATTTTTTCAGATGCAGCTGAGAAAGATGGGGAGTAAAATGGGGGTTAGAAATTCCTTCAGAATGACATTTTAAGGGTATACAAGGAATGTGAATCACTATGTCCTTCTGTCTTTTCATCCCACTTTCATTTCCGACCAGTACTGGGTTACGTTTTAGAAAAGAAATTGTGTAGGTTAAAAGATTTGACAAATAATGCTCTTGACATGAGAATATCATGTCCCTGAAATGAGATTACATACCATTGTAAAGGTCACATCACCTTTAATCCATCCAAGTAACTATAAGCCCTATATTGACCAAACTTGCATGAGTGACACATCTAAGGATGCATACTACCAGGCTTGCTTCAGATGCTGGACCTGACCTACATTTTTTGGATGAGTGGACAGTTAAAGTATTTGGTGCAGGTCTCATTTTCAAATAACTAAGCCCTATATTGACCAAACTTGCATGGGTGATACATCTAAAGATGCATACTACCAGGCTTGCTTCAGATGCTGGATCTCTCTTATTGGTAAAAATTTCATGAATATTTATATCAGAAAGGACCCTGAGTGGGGTTTCCTCAGATTCTTTGTGTACAGATATATGTGAGCAGATCAAAGGATCTGAATTTAATCAGATTGACCGTCAATAAAATGTTTTTGCACCTGGTATGTACATTTAATCTCACTTCAGCTGAAAACTCAAGTAAGCTTTTCTGATCACGTGTTGCTTAGCATCTGTCCATGTGACTGTTAACTTTTAACTCTTTCAATTTCTTCTTGAGAACCACCTGGTCAATTTTTAACTTAAGTTAGCACAGAGTATCCTTTGCAAATATTAAATTAGTTATTTAGGCTTTGATTACTCAGATGAGCATTAATATGGCCTATTGCCTCTGTTGATTTAGGCCCAGATTACACAATCTATTATCTTTCATAGTTTTGATGATGGAAAAAAATTCCAAAAACAGTGGAGGTATAAGTCCTATTATAACATCTGTAGTTAGGTTTAGGTTCTTCCTTAAATGATTGATCTGTATCATTCCCTAGGTCTCGAGGTTCTATCCACCATATCTATAATTTGTAAGGAAAAGGGTTTTAAGTAGGTAAAATGGTAGGATTGTTGATAGGATCTGAGTCTTAGAGGATGTTTGTGGGACGGAATGTCAGCCCAGTAGTAGGTTGGCAAGGGTAGAAGGACAATTTTCCATCTGAAGTCTGAGGCCCCTGTTCTGCATCATTCCCTAGGTCTCGAGGTTCTATCTGGTTAAACCTGTTGAAGCCAATGCCTTAGATTATAGGGACAATTTTTCATTTTTAAAAAATGTTGTTTTTTTCCTTAGATTATGGGTTTCATTATGGTTTTTTTTATCTTTTTTACATTACTTTTTTTTCTCATTGTTTGTTTTCTTTAATTATTTATCCTAAACTTGCAAATTATGTCATAATTTTTTTTTTCAATTTTTTGCATGCTTTTGCCTAAAATGTTGTATATGTGTGAAATCACTGCATTCAATGTCCATTATTCTTAATGGGATTGAGTTCACCAAAATTTTCTTTCTCATGTTACATTCTTTAGACAGTTAAAAAAAAAAAGAAAACTTGTACTAGCTATCATGATTATTGTGCTTTAATTTTTTATCTCAATAATTTGATGTGGCAATCCTCAGATCTTGCTGCCTTAATTTTCCATTAAGACCTTCTAAGCAAATGCATACATCTAATACATATCCATGTTTAATTAAGCCAGTTGTTAAAGAAAATATTTCTAAATTATAACTGTATATAAATAGAGGAATATTTGATATAAAACTACTCGACTAATTGTATCTGTAATATAGACTTGTGTTACTACATGTATTTCAATTGAAATGCATATCAATCTGATTTTTTGTAAGTAGTAGAAATAATCTTATTTAATTAAAATAATAAAGTAAATTGACTTAACATAGGTAAAACATATTATTTTATGTTTGAAAAAAAAATGAATACTTTACATGTAATTCTAAATATTGTTATATTGTGTTGATCAGCAATAATTGTTACGATGTAGCACATACCTTGGATATTAATCTAGATCTACTTAATGTTGAAACAAAGTATTAATAAATTTATTTCTCATAAATTCATCAAAACTATAACTAAACAAATGAGCTGTATTATTTGTACATTAGTAAAAAGGAAACTAAAATTTAAACTCTGTATCATACCTAACAATCTGTATGAAAAGAGGATTTGTTTTTATTATTACTTTTTATTGTTTTTCATTGTATAACATCTTTAGGTGAAATTGATATGATATACATGTCCTTCTTTATTTCGTAATTTATTGCATGCTTTTCTCCTGAATCCTTTGAAAGGCCCTTTTTTTCAGAAAATTTCTTTTATTTTTCAAAGGTTTCAGTCTTATTGTTTCACTGTTTATTAACAATGTTAAAAGGGCCGAAACCTTCTTGGTGCCTTACATTTGAAGCTGGATTTAACAGAAAAAAATTAAAATGCTTTAATTTTCCAATTAAATGAGAAAATGATTAAATGAGAAACATGTTTTAGATCATTTTTGCACCAGGAAGGTCTCAGGTTAAAAATTTGTGTTCTCTTACCTGACTGACGAGGCCCAAAGAGAACATTTAAATATCAGTATTTCACAAAACATTTTTATAATCCATGTTATAAAATGCCAGAGAGGTACTGATTGTTAATTTAATTAATCAATGATGCATTTAAATTTTATATATACATGTACTGGTATACATGTACATGGTATAGGTGAACCTAATCCTACAAGTTAGAGCCTCGCCTAGGATTAAATACTTCTCTGCTACTATGCTCAGAGTGTAAGTGACTGAAAGGTGGCAATAAACTGGAAAAAATATTTTTAAATATGAGTATGTATGCTGAACTTCTGAAATTATAAAGCTGGAGTGGCCTTAATTCTCAACTAACCTTAATCAGTTATCACTTGCAGTAAATTACTAATATTTATCAAATTGGAGAAATAAAAATGGCCTTTGTACAGTGTATATATGTATATGCATATGTTGATTCTGAAATAGAATAAAAAGTACCTTCATGTATTTTCTATCTTAGTTTGTATCTATTTTGAGCACGTGTCTATATGTGTGTTGGGGGGGGGGGTGTAACCGACATTGGTTTGTAAACAGGACACCCCTACACATAGCCCGGAATCCCCTGTAGTGCAGGTAAAAAAAGGTATACCATTGCTCGTGGGTGTATTGTTTATATATACTATCAAATACAACATATATTGACATATATTGGTAATACAAAAATTTTTTTCTGAGTGCAAGCAGCAGGGGCTTGTCACGAGAATATATTTAGAAGCAACCAAAGCTCTTTCTGTGTGTACGTGACGTCACAGTTATGGTCACGTGTTGTGCAGGGAGCTGCCTTTAGACTCGTTAAAAAAAACACGTTTTTTTAGTTGAGGGTGGGAATTTTTTTTTCCGGATATTTTTTTTTTTTTTTTGACGATAAAAACGTCAGACTCCTGTGGTATAAGGCAATATATATCAGTGACAAACCCCTGAGAAGTGTGAGTGCAAGGTGGAAAAATTTCGCAAGTTGGGGGGGGGGTATCATTTCCTTAAAAAAATTTGTTTCGCTCTTTCGGTCTTGGTATTGTTTATTTAGCACCTGCGCATTGCATTGTGTTACCATTTCACAAATATATTAGAAATCTTTGATATATTGAGTAATACAAAAATATAATCTTATGGAAACAGCAGTTTTCGTTTACTCACGAGAATATTTATTATAGAAGCAACCAAGGCTACTTTCACTTTGTGTGTGACGTGACGTCACAGTTTTGGTCACGTGTTGTGCAGGGAGCTGCCTTTAGACTCGTTCAAAAAAAACACGTTTTTTTTAGTTGAGGGTGGGAATTTTTTTTCCGGATTTTTTTTTTTTTTTTTTGACGATAAAAACGTCAGACTCCTGTGGTATAAGGCAATTTCTTCATACATCAGTAATTCTCTAATGGAACCACGTAAACTTATCTGAGAAGTGTGCAGTGTACGAAGCGACTGGATTTGATAAATTTCGCAAGTTGCTTCCCTTTGACACAAAAAGAGGCTCAACACGGTGGTATCATTTCCTTAAAAAAATTTGTTTCTCTCTGTCTTTTGTCTCTCTTCCATTACTAATAGTTTATCAGTTTAATTTCTTAGATATTTCATTCCTTATTTTGCAAGTCTATAGATATACCGGTGATCTATGCTTTTGAATTTCTTTATCTTGGTTTGCGAAAATGTACAACGATGGGCCCGGTTTTCTACGTCATTGATATTTAAAAGAATTGTAAACCAAAAAATTACTTTAAGTCGAGTGTAAAAAAAAAGAGTTTTGTGAAAGGTGTTCTTATATATTCACCGTAATGTTAAGTATTTCATGCCCCGTTAATACCAAACTTTTCTGCAAAATCATATAGAGCAGGATTTCACGTGTTCGTGAATATTCAGGAATATTATAGTTTCGCTTTGCACAAGGACTTTTAATTATAACATCAAAAAGTTCTCTACATCATAAAATTCTTATACAATTCACCTTTTTTAAGAGTGGGGGGATACCCACAACACATAACTTCTAAATCTTAAAAATCTTTTATCTAAAAAATCAGAAAAGAAACAATTATGATATATCTATATGTTGTGTTGGACTGGGTTAGGAACGGGATAGCAGAATGTTGTTTATGCATATGACGCGTGTCTTCATAAATATTAATTTTCTCTAGAGGCGAGTTAATGTTTTTTGGGGGTGGGGGCGCTTCTAATGTCAGCATATATATAAGGCTACCTCGCTGGCTAAATATGGTATAATTCATTTAACCCCAGCTGAATCCGACTACTTAGTATCTAATTCATAGCATTAATTATCCTTTTAATTGGTTTTACTGTATTTCATATTAAAATAATTATTAAGACATTCTCAATACAGTCTATACGTACTCAATTCTTTTTATACCCCCCGCTTGAAAAGCGGGAGGGTATGCATATGCAATCGGTATTTCTATTTGTGTCCGTCACTGAACAGACGTCACAAAAAATATTTTCCTCGACCGTCCGATGCTTTTCCGCACATGCGCAGATCCAGGATAAACGTAAGTCCTTTATAAATTCCGTGTGTTCCGTCCGTCCGTCTGTTACGCTTTGGAATTGGTACCCATCTCTTATCCGCAACTCCTCTCATACCACTGAAGGAAATTTAATGAAACTTTCACAGAATCTTTATTACATATTGCCATTGTGCACCTCCTATTTTACTTTTTGATCTGACATATATTTTGGATTTTCCAGAGCAAAACATGGGTACTGCCAATATATTCATATGGGAGGCTTTTAATTGGGGGTATTTCATATTAAAATAATTATTAAGACATTCTCAATACAGTCTATACGTACTCAATTCTTTTTTTTAAACATTCAGTTCGTTTGCAGTAGTTGAATTGTAAAAGAAAGAAAATGTATGTGCCACATGGTTTTATATGTATATAATCGTAATTCAACATCGCCCGTGTTTTTCTTTTCCTCAATACATTTCTAAATTCTCCAGTTAACCAAGAAATTTTATATATTTTTTGCATTTCTGAAACTCATATTAATCCCTTCATTTTTTTTCTATTTTGTAGACTTTATGTAAATTCTCTTTTTCAAATGCACTGGAATGCTGCGTTACAAATAAACTATCGTCGGAAACCCACAAGTGAATTGTCTTTATACTTATCACCCGGTGATGAGTAAAGATTAGATCACCTTTGGGTATCCGATGATGATAAATAATGATATAAAAAACAAAAATAAAAAACATACAAAAATGAAAAAAAAAATCATCTGACTTTCGCCAAAAACGTCAGAATGAAGTGATATTTTAAAGATTAGAATAAGCACAAATCGTCCAAAAATAATGCCTGCATATTTATTGAATCGAGAATTTCAGCCTACGTGTATATATGCATGTTTCCTGTGACTTTCCGCGAACTATAAATCTTATTCTTTTAAAATGAGCTGGGTTTTCTCTTATACGAAGTAAATAATGTACGAACGATTCATGATTATTATTTTATTTTATTTTACAATATTAGATTTAAGAGAATATTAGATATTTAAAGATCAAATTGATTTTTAATGTAAAATATTACATTATGAGATATTTTGTTGATGAACACAGACAGCAATCTTTTTTCACGGTTTACATATTTTTGAAATTACAGTCCGTCAGATGGAACGTTAAATAGTTCCCTCTGTTAAGGTTTACAACTACATGAATTTTGCATGCAACATATTATAATTTCCCGCCGATAATGGCTGAAATCTTGCCAATTCGGCGTTAAGCAATAATCAATCCATCAATCAATCAATCAGTGATCTGTATACTGTTCAACATGATATTCTATTACTTATTTATTTTTGTACATTATGGATAATAGAAATTTGATGAAAAGACGATGGGGTTTTTATTACGGGAGGGGGTGTTAATGTAAGGCACAGAGTGGTTAATTTTTTTGTCGAGATATCCGTCCAATCACAGCCAAGCGAGAATGATGTGGAGGAGGAGAGGGTGGCTGCAGTAGAAACGGCTTTAGGAAAAAAAATCCTAATAAAATGAGTTAACTTTGAGACGCAAGGCTAGTATTATGTTTGATTTCACGTAGTCACTATGTACAAATTAGTGTTATTTTTTTTTATTATTTAGCTTATTAATAAGAATAATAATTTTAGCATGATTTTAGTTTTGATTTTATTGGCTGCATGGTTCATATATTTTCTGTAAAAAAAAAACGAGGTATTTTTGAGACCGATCCCCTGTAAATTTGGCCTCGCATTGGTTCCCTTTTCCTTTAAATGGTGATTACGCAAAATCAAAATAGTGTGTTAACTAACTTGCATGCTTTGAGGATACAGGCTTTATCAAACTTTGTTATAAATGAATCTTTTGATTCCGTTTTCAATTTTTGTCGTGATTTTACATGGACCACTAAAATACAAAAAAATCTCAAATTCGATAAATTTTGCCATAAGGTCGATTTCTATCCAACGAGGCTCGTATATTGAACTAGATATCATTGAGATGGTGGCCATCTCGATAGGCCCCGCTTTTAGCAATGAACATGAAAATGTAAGGTATCTGAAAAGGGTTTATTTTGAAGGTGTTTGAGATTAAGGAGGACAAAAAGTAAATACTTGCTGAAAAAAATACAAGTAAAAAACTTTTAGAAATATATCCTCTATGAGAATTGTTGCATATCCTCTATCAAAATATGGAAGGAAAATCACAAATGTTCCATACCCAGTTTATTAGTTTGAGGCTGAGTGGACTTAAGGGAAAGAAATTATGCACCGAACAAAGATTTTAAACAGAGAGGCTATTTTTGACCTTGACCTAGAAACTTTGTTCAAGGTCACTGCATATTCACTAACCAACGGTACTTTGTGAGTGAAGTATGAGACCAATAGGAGAGAAAAAATTGCTCCGAAAAAGGATTTTCACGTAATTCTGCTATGACCTTAAACCTTTGACCTAGAAAAATTATTCAAGGTCATTGCATACCCTTCACACAAAGGCACTCTTTGGGTGAAGTATTGTCCAGACTTCGCCAAGGCATGAATTTGAACAGAAAGGCTATTTTACGCCTTGACCCATGACCTATAAACTTTGCTCAAGGTCACTGCACATTCATTGACCACTGGCACTCTGTGAGTGAAGTATAAACCACATTAGACAAAGGGGAGAGAATATATGCTCCGAGCAAAAATTTTTCATATGACCTTTGATCTAGAAACATGGTTCAAAGTCACTGCACACCTGTCACCCAAAAACACTCTGTGGGTGAAATATGGGCCAAATTGGGCCAAGGAAGAGAAGATATGCTCCGAACAAGAGATTTCGGACGAACGGAGGGACAGACTGTTCACTATAGGGCGCCCGCAGAGCGGGGCCCTTATAATCTCAACTCGTCACAAGTTCGTCAATTGGGCGAGCCGGACTAAAATTCAGGTCGTCCAAAACCATTCCAGAATGGAAATGACGTGGTGACGAGCGTGAATGTTAAACCCTGGTTTACTGAGAGAGAAAAAATACTTCAGTTTTACGGATTTTTGGATCAAATAAATCTGTGCTTAGATTGGAAGCTTTTAAAAGCTAAAATAGTTCTAGTCTTTGATTATGTAAAAATTCATTGTTGTACAACAATTTTAAGAGGCAGAAAAGAAGATATTTACATGCGCCACCATTCCGCTAATAATATAGTCCCTGCTAGTTTTCAAACTCAGTTTACCATTTCTATTTAAAGCTTTACAATTGTGACGAGGAAAGAAAAATATGGTCTTTTAAATTTCTAACACCTAAATATATAAAACATCTTAGCAAATATACTTTGAATATTTCATCTAGACAGGAACTAGAGAAGAATCCTACATGTACCTTAAATTAAAAGTCTACTTCAATTTTCTGAAAACAGCCAGGAAATAGCATGAACATGAGTATAATGGGGGTTCCGATTGGCCGATCTAAGCTACTCGCAAATAGTAATGAAACTGACAACTAATCGTTTATTATCCCCTCGCGCAACTAGTTGTTAATGTTAGTGTGTTAGTTACAACTTGTGGGCAAGATTTACAGAGAACTTTGCATTAACCACTCTCAGCTTTACAAACTTGTGTGGCATTATAAAAGGACGAAGCCTATTCATTTTCAAATTAATCGATGGAATATTTCTTAAAATATTGCATTTTACTACCTTCTTCCCCTGAAATTTATTCTTCGTTGCCTAGTACATGTATTTGCGCTTTGTCATATAATTTTGCGTATTTTGAGACAGTCTGAATGAATTGACATATTATCTCGGACGCTAAGTAATTGAAATATAATTTGATGAACCGTCAACGTCACGGTTCATGAATTAACATGTCATCTCGGACGCTAAGTAATTGAAATAATTTGATGGACGTCATGGTTTCATTACCAAATTCCAACAGGTGTCTGGGGTGCGCGTTATTCTTGAAAGCACAAGTTCAATTGACCTCTCAATGTTCATTGTTTTTATTCATTACGAAAAAAAAATATATTGCCTGGAACTGTGAGATATACATAGGTAGGTAAATTACTGAAACTTATACATGTAATATACGTGATATGTTTCTACTTGGTATAAGGGAAACTGCCCAATTACGTACATGTATGCACGTTATGCCCCCTCCCCACTAAAATGCTATGCAATTTGATTCTTGTTAAAAATAAACACCCCGCCCCACCCCGATAATTTTGTTAAAAAAATAAAAAGAGCAGAAAAACATTTTATTTTCTCATCTTATATTAAACTTTATCCCAAATTAGGTATCCTTGTTATGCCCCCCTTACCAAGACGCTATGCACATTGCATTTTGTAAAAAATGGATCAACAATAGCAATCCTCTAATAATATTGTTAAAAGTCAGGGAGTTGGTCCTAAAGTTGCGGGTTCGAATCCGACTTTGGGACGTGGTGACTGGTCCTTCGAATGAGATCGTTGTAAACCAAGGACCCGTGTCCCAATAGATGCTGGCACAAAAAGATCCCTCACTGCTCAATGGCCGTCAGTGCAAAATATAGGAAAAAATGTGCTTCTCTCCACCGCCAAACCTTCATATGAGCAAAGAATTGCTGAGAGGGACATTAAACAAAATACATTGTACTAATCAATCTTTAACATGTTTAACGTCCCTCTAGAGAATTTATCTCTCTTGGGATATTGTCATTACCAGTAAAGTCCTGTTGCGAGGGGATGCTCCGCATAGCGGTGCCCTTTTTATTTTATAAAATGTCATCACTAAATTATTCAATCAAAACTTGTTATACCCCCCGCTTGAAAAGCGGGAGGGTATATAGTAATCGTTAATTCCGTCCGTCTGTACGTCCGTCCGTCCGTCTGTTACGCTTTAGGGTATCCATCTCTTATCCGCAACTCCTCTCATACCACTGAATGAAATTTGATAAAACTTTCAAAGAATCTTTATTACATATTGCCATTGTGCACCTCCTATTTTACTTTTTGATCTGACACATATTTTGGGTTTCCCGGCCACAGCAAAACATGGACTTTGTCATTATAACTATATGGAGGCGGGGGTATCATTTAGAGAGCTCATCGCTCACAGTACCTCTAGTTTTAATGATATACAAGCAAATTCAAAGAATTGTGGTCCCCCGCTTTCGGTGTCTTTGTGTGTGGGATGTCATTTTTTATGACATATTGTGTCAAATATTGTCAAAGGTAATGCGTCAGATATGAAAGCCCTTTCTCTTCTCAATCAAAAGTTATAAGGAAGTGAACATGATGACCACGTATGACAAAATAGATTAAATATATTGGTAGTTTCTTAAGAAAGGTCTTGCCACAATTATTACATACGTGAAGTATGAAAGCCCTTGCCCGAACCATTCAAAAGTTATGACCACGATTAAAGTTTTTGAAGAGTAAATGTAGGTCAAACTCCAAGGTCAAGGTCAAAGGGTCAAAGTTCATGGTATCCAATGAAAGGTCTCCTCACAATGATTACACATGTGAAGTATGAAAGCCATTGCACTAACTATTCAAAAGTTATGGCCAAGGTTAAAGTTTTTTCATAAGTACGGAAATCTCCAAGGTCAAGGTCAAAAGGTCAAAATGTTGGTATCCAATGAGAGGTCTTGCCACAAAGAATATATATGTGAAATATAAAAGCCGAAGTATCTACCGTTCAAAAGTTATGGCCAAAAGTAAAAGTTTGGAATTTTTGTGTAAAAGTGGGTCAAAATCCAAGGTCAAGGTCAAATTTGGTGGTACCCAAAGAAAGGTCTTGTCACTAGGAATACACAAGTGAAATATGAAAGTCATAGCTCCACTAAATCAAAAGTTATGAGCAAGGTTAAAGTTTTTGTGACGGACAGACAGACTGACTGACTGACAGATTGACAGACTGACAGACGAATGAGATTTAATGTCCCCTCGCTTTCGCGAAAGCGGGGGACAAAAAGAGAAAACTAACGAATAAGATACTGTTCAAATACAAAAACAATCTCGATTAAATCATTCGAATCTAGGCTAGGTTTTGTCGGCGTGCATCACCTGGTCACAGTAGTGAAAAGAACGATAAATCCAACTTCTTTATATATATTTTTTTACAAAGCTTTGCATAAAAAAACATCCCGCTTTGTAAACTAGAGGCCAAGGGGCCACATCGCTCATCTGAGCAATTGGCTAGGACAAAGCACATATCAGATCATAACTTTACTTAAGTTTACTGAGTTTGGGGGGGGGGGAGGTTTAACCCCTCAGGGGGTCATAATTTGAACAACTAGAATCTACACTACCTGACGATGATTCCATATAAATATCACTAAGCAGCATGGATTTGAAGTACTTGAAAAGAGGATTTTAAAAGGTTTCCCAATATATTCCTATGTAAAACTTTGATCGGCCATTTTTGCCCCACCCTACCCCCGGGGGTCAAGATTTGAACAAATTTGAATCTACACTACCTGAGGATTATTTCACATGAGTTTCATCTTTCCTGTCTCAATGGTTCTCGAGAAGATTTTTATAGATTTTTCCTATATATTCCTATATAAAAATTTGATCGGCCATTTTTGCCACACCTTGAATCTACACTACCTGAGGATGTTTCCACATGAGTTTCATCTTTCCTGGCCCAGTGGTTGTTGAGAAGAAGATTTTTAAAAAATGCCGTTAATTTTTCTCTAATTCCAAATTATCTCCCCTTGGAAAAGGGCGTGGCCCTTCATTTGAACAAACTTGAATCCCCTTTACCCAAGGATACTTTGTAGCAAGTTTAGTTGAAATTGGCTAAGTGGTTGTTGAGAAGAAAATGAAAATGTGAAAAGTTACAACAACGACGACAACGACAGACAACGGACAAATTTTGATCAGAAAAGCTCACTTGCGCCTTTGGCTCAGGTGAGCTAAAATGCATATATATTTTTACAGATTCACTTTATGGAATTAAATATATTTATGTTCCAATGTTATCATTGCAAGACCAAAGCATAGTCATCTTAGCCAGTTTTCTGCTGGATTAAAAAAGTAACAACAGTAATGAAAGTGAAAAAATGTCATATTTGAAGTTAATGACGAAAATAAGTAAATATATTCTTTTTTGTTTAATAATGAATGCCTTGAACTTCCTTGTAATATGTTTAATTTTTTGAAAAAATAGAACATTTTTACACGTCTGGTTGGCCGTACATTTGTTGCCTTGTAAACAATAACCGATATGGGAAGAAATGACAGTCTATACACAATAAACGTATTATCTACATGATAAAAGAATTTATTAAAATGAATTCTGTACATACGTCATCTGTTAACTAATTTCTTGTACAGTAGACTTGAAGTTTAAACCGATTCTTAGATCAAATCTATATCATCGTGTTCCTTGTGATCCACACTCGTACATTCACACATTGATTTACAGATCAATGTCCATCGCGATAAAAAAAATATTCTTCTTCACAAATATGTTTCAAAAACGGGTAGGTCTAGAAAACTTTATTTGTGTTCAGGATATTTATGTTGCAAAACATACATGAAGCAATCGACAAACGACGCTATTTTGAATAAAAATATTCAACTATAAACACATGTCAACAACGTTGTCATGCTTGTGACTCGGGGTCAAAATATAAGGGAAACCATAAAAGTTCTTTGGTTGTAAGGTCGATCTTTTATTCAATACGGGTGCATAGACACAGATTTGAAATTAAAAATATAAGGGAAACCATAAATAGTTCTTAAATGAAAAAAAATGTAAGAATGTCGAAAATATAAAATTTCCCCGGATCTTATATGTCGATCAGATTGTTTTTTTCTCACGTTTGAATAATCCTATTGCATACACAATAAAAATAAACAAACGGGGAGTCACGAGTCAGAAAATGCAATTTTAATCAAGGTTTTTTATACCCCCCGCTTGAAAAGCGGGAGGGTATATAGTGATCGGGATTTCCGTCCGTCTGTACGTCTGTCCGTCCGTCCGTCCGTCTGTTACGCTTTTTCTCTTATCCGCAACTCCTCTTAAACTACTGAGTGAAATTTAATGAAACTTTCACAGAATCTTTATTACATATTGCCATTGTGCACCTCCTATTTTACTTTTTTATTCGACACGTATTTTACGTGTCCCAGAGCAAAACATGGACATTGCCATTTTTTGTTTACCTATGACGTCACATAATAGAAGCTTCTGGATAACATTTGATTGGACGAGTTATTCCTCTTTACACATTACCGTAAAACAATATATAGCAACACATCGACATTATGGGAGGCGGGGGGTATCATTTAGTGAGCTCATTGCTCACAGTACCTCTAGTTTTAATTTGTTAAATATGTGCGACTTTTTGAAGAAGATTAATTTTTTGTATGAAGACTTTGTTTGAAAATATCTTTAACATGTGTAAATATCTTTCTTGTTCAAGGCGTCGCACATAGCCATTAAAGACGCCGCTAACGATGTCAAAAATGCCGCCATTTTTTGACAGTTTCTTTTAAACTTAGTTACCTTAAACTTTAATTCTCTGGATATTTCTGAAAAAATATGTCAATATAACCATAAAAAAATAAAAATTCTTTTCTTTCAAAAAATATCAATTTCATTGAGGTGTTTGACGTTTAAATTTTAAATAAAACGGGGTCAAAATATAAGGGAAACCATAAATAGTTCTTTGGTTGTCAAGGTCGATCTTTTATTCAATACTAAAGGTGCATAGACACAGATTTGAAATTAAAGCTGACATGAATTCTTGAAAACGCAACATTTTCATCTATGTACGACTTCTTACGTACCAACTATAGCCACAGGCACCTGAAGTATGGATAATACCCCCCCCTTTTTTTTTTTGAAAAATTCCTTTCGCTCAAGTAAGAATGTATAATAATACTGTTCTTTTCTTGGCATCCTTGTAAACGAAAATATAAAATTTCAAAATCTCTCTATATGTCGTTATATGCAAGCAGATTGTTTTTTTTCTCACGTTTAAAGAATGGTCCTATTCGGCATTATAAAAATACGTGTATTTTTATTATGCCGAATAGGGCCATTCTTTAAACGTGAGAAAAAGTACAATCTGCTTGCATATAACGATATATAGATGTGTTTGACGGGGAAATTTTATATTTTCGAGGTATTATACATTCTTACATTTTTTTCATTTAAAAAAGAAGAGGGGGGGTATTATCCGTACTTCAGGTGCCTGTGCTATAGACGTATTCCGCCATATTTTTTTCAGGTACCTTGTCTTATTGTAACGAAATTTCCCCAATGCGCTCGTTACACTTGAATGATTTTTTTGGTTTGGCTATCGACTTATGCACATCTCCGATGATAAAGCATTTGAGAACACATGGGTTGATCAAGAAAATTCAAAATTACAACAAACAACATATTTCTGAATAATTATTGATTTGAATCAAATGTAAAAAAGAAAAGTTTTTGTGACAGGCAAACTTGCACACGGACAGACTGACTGACAGGCAGTTGAGATTCAATGCCCCTTTCGTGAAATCGGGGGACAAAAAATCTGCACATAAACTTTACAAACAAACACGAGGTTGTTGAATGACAGACATGGATTTTTAATTAGGTATTAGAAGAAAAGATTAAAGACGTTTTATGCTTTAAATTCAAATTAATTATTTCCAAGAAAGTGCCATCCAACTGTGACAACGACATGACTTCCTCATTAAATGTAAATAATTTAATACATATTTCTTTTAAAATTAGACTGATGTATCGTCAATGTCATTAGAAGATTGATTTCTCCTTTTTTTTTGACGCCCAAAAAATTCCGTCGGCTGTGTGTCTGTTGTGTGAAGTGTATGGCACTCCAGTCCTGTGAAAATTTGCATTAGAAGGACGATCTGTGCGACTTGTACTCGGATTGGCTGTTTGTTGGCCTCGGGAGTTTTTGTCATATTTGGACGCAACCATGCACGGTCATTGGAAGGCTAGAATTTTAGATATTAAGTCGACAGGGGAAACTTCTGAAACGAATACGCAAGTTTCGAGATAAATTCCTGAGTCCTCGCGCTCTATCGTTGAGGAGGGAATTTTCGTTGCACGTGGCTATTTATGTAAATGTACATCTATGTATTGGACATATTGTATCATCAATTTACTGGTTTATCATTCAAACATGATTGTCAGGTTGTACTCTTCAACTCAAAATAACCAAATTACTACAACTTCGGGAAACCCACTAACATTTTAGAATAGTTTGTACAATCAAAGAACCCATGAACTACCGGTATTTTTCATGAATACTGCATGACGGTTCTTTCCTTTTCAAGTAGTATCCTAATTAAAAGTAGATTTGTAAATATACATAGTTATGTTAAATAAAATCATCAGATGGATCACTGCTTAACATTATTATCTTTCTAAAACATTAAATTGATTTTAAAAAACATAAATGTCCTTTATTTATTTATGCACGTCTGTAAACACAACATGTCCAACTTCAATGCTGATTTGGATAAAATTTGCCCCTGTATCGTAGGAGAGGTACAATCTCGAAGCTCGCGTATTGCGTTTGCAATGTTAATATTGACCCTTTTTCTTTTCCATACACTTGGTCCTTTGTATAAAACTTAAAATTCTGTTAAAAAAAACAAACAAGTATTTTTTACAAATCCTGGAAATAGGTAAGACAGCTTAATTTTTTTTATTAACTAGCGTTTGTAAAATCAAGTAAGAATTTTCTGAATTTTTAGCTCTACTGGTCAGAGACCAGAAGAGCTTACAGTACCTGCATTGTTATTCTTCACAATTCTATCGTGTCCCGTCGTGCGTGTATCCTATCGTATCTTGCATGTATCCCATCGTACCTTGCGTGTATCCTATCTTATCGTGCGTGTATCCTATCGTATCTTGCGTGTATCCTATCTTATTGTGTTTTCCGTTTATCGTGTTGATCGTTTATCAGGTTCTATCGTGAAACCTTCGAGTGTTATCTTTTCTACAGAAAGAAATTACAGAGGTATTGCGGGTTTTTTTTCTGTTTCGTGAACAAAAATACGATTATTTCAACCAAGAAGAAAAGAAAGTTTTATCCCTTAGTTTTTCATCATGAAAAGAAATATTAAAGCGTAGAAAGAATAGAATAAATAAGAGAGTATTTATCAAAATTTAAACTTAAATTAATTCAAAATTTTCGAAAATGAAATAATCCATCCTCCGGTCTTTTTTTTTTTAATTTATCGATTTGCATGATTTTTTGGGTGTCAAAATTAAATATTTTAATTTTCTTAAATTCGTCAGATTTAATAGAGGAAGGTTTTCAGCAAGCAAGGGTGTATGCGTACCCACAAAATAAATAAACGAATAAAATAAATAAGCAGGGATTGATATGCGCATTCATCGTCTGATAATATTTAATGTGTTTACGCCTCTGATTTGCATGTATGCCCAATTATTTAAAGTCTTGATATAAAAAAAAAGACCATATAGCATAAGGCATTGGTCAAGATCACATTAACACCGATTAACACGCTCAATTTTTAAAATTTATATAAAATTATTTATGAAAAATACTGTACTTTTTAATTAGCTTTAATTATTTCTCTCTAGATATTCTACATGTAAGCGCACGTTGGTTACCTAATTAATTGTAGATGTATGAAAAATTTTAAGTTGCCAGTGTAGTAATATTTTAGTTGATTTACACAGGTATAAACTTTTTTTAAAATGTATAATATTCAGGCATTGAATTTTGTAATACAGACGATTTTTATTCTTTAAATCCTCTCTATGATTTGAATTCCTTAATATTCCAGTTTCCGAGTTTCATTTTCGATATTTATAAAATAATACATCCTGAGCGAAAAAAAATCGTAAAACAGTTTAAAACCCTTTAGAAATAAATTGAAATCTGCCACTTAAAAGAAAGAAAATTAGTTATTATATTTAGTTATTACAGGTATATATATATATATATATATATATATATATATATATATATATATATATATATATATATATATATATATATATATATATGTCGTTAAATTAGATCTTTACCCTAGGCCTATATATACCCAAGGAGTTACATAGGCGTCGGAACAGAATTTTTGTTGGTTTAGGCTTCATCCCACCCCCGCTTTCAATTTCAATACGAGTTAATAAAAGATTGGAAAATTCAAACAATCCTAATTCTTAGACCCCCACCGGTCTTGATTTATATTCGGAGACGTTCGCGCAGCTATGTATTATTTTTTAATTACCCCGGTATAATATTCATTATAGATTTAAATCTAGAGTAAATGGTTGCCCTTTGCATCTATATACAAAATGTCATATGCTATGTCTGTCTTTATAATACTGAGATAGAGAGAGACATATTCTCTCTTAATCCAGATCATACACAGTGAAGCTTGTGATAGTATGTTTGTCTGTATGTTTGTCTTATAGTAATTTTTTCTGGTTTTTGCTTTTCTTCGTTTTAATTGCTAATTATCCTTGCTTTATGGTAGAAGTATAATTCATATAAGTGCGAAATGCGTAATACACGATATTGATAATTTAAATCAAAGTATACCTTAATTAGTGAGAGGATATTTTTTGAGTAATTCTTTCTTTCACAGGAAATAATAAATGTTTGGTTTTTGATATCGAAAAGAGGCGAATTCCTGCAGAATGCGTGGCGCATGGGTTAGAGTCTGCTCTAGAGTCGCGAAGTAAGGAGTTGACTCTTACGTCGCGTGATCGAATCCCACTGTGGGACGTGGAGACCCGGTCCTTCAGATGAGATCGTATAAACCGAGGCAATCTAATAAAAATCAGACTTCTTAGATATGCACCGTATACATTCGTGTACGGCGTAGATCTAAATGAGAAGTCTGGTTTAAATTAGACTGTAATCGAGGTCCCGTGTCGCAGTAGGAGCTGGCACGAAAAAGATCCCTCACTGCTGAATGACCCTTAGTGCCGAGTATAGGTCAAAATTTGTAGCAATCAACCGGCAAGTGGTGGCGTCTCCATATGAGTGAAAAATTTTCGAGAGGGGCGTGAAACAATATACAATCAATCAACCTTTTTGTTGCTATGGCAACACGTGTCTCAATTTCTTTTTATAAACCCTCCACAATCCAAGAGTCGGTAGCCCAATCCTACTAACTAGACAATATGGTTCAAGCTTCTTTAAAAACAAACCCTGAACATTACACTTTTAGACAATTTCCACCAAGTAAATTCAAAGAATAGTGTTCCCCCGCCTTCGGTGTCTTGGGGATGAAATGTCATTTTCTTTTTATGAAATATTGCGTCAAATGATTTTTTTTTTTTTACAAATAAGGTCAATCATGAAGGTTAAGGGGTCAGAAATTATAGCATGCTCGGAAATATTTTGTCACGGGTAATGCACATGTAAAACATGAAAGCCCTATCTCTTCTTAATCTAAAGTTGTAACTAACAACAGTGTTTGAGAAATACGGATGACCCCGTATGGCAACATAACGAAAATTAAATTTCCTTACATGCAAATTAAATATATTGGAACTCAAAGTAGGGTCTTCTCACACGAAATATGATTGTGAAATAAGAAGGTCATAGCACCACCTTTTCAAATATTATGGCCAGGGATAAGTTTTTGATACAATGTAGGTAGGTCAAACTTTAAGGTCAAAGATGTTGGTTTCTTAAGAAAGGTCGTCACAAGTATTACATATTTGAAGTATGAAAACCCTAGCCCTAATCGTTCAAACGTAATTGCCGAGGTTAAAGATTTTAAAAAGTTGGTCAAACTCTAAGGTGAAGGTCAAAGTTCTTCATATCCTTGATATCCAATGAAAGGTGTTGTCACAAGGATTAAATATCTGAAGAATGATAGCCCTAGCCCTAAATCTTCAAAAGTCATTGTCAAGGTTTGTTTTTAAAATTATGTCAAACTTTTAGGTCTAGGTAAAAGGGTCAAAGTTCTTTGGTATCCAAAAAAAACGATCTTTTTACAAGGATTACATATTTTTAGTATGAAATTCTTAGCCCTTACCGTTTATAAGTTATAGCTAAGGATCAAGTTATTTTCATAACTATTAAGTACGGAAATATCCAATGTCAGGTCAAAATTGTCGGAATCCAAAGAAAGGTCTTATTACAAAGAATACACATGTAAAATATTAAAATCCTAGTATCTACCGTTCAAAACTTATGATCTTGGCCAAAGTAAAATTTTAATTTTGTGTAAAAGTGGGTCAAACTCCAAGGTCAAAAGGTGGCATACAAAGACAGGTCTTGTCACAAGGAATACAAATGACTGTAAAATTTTGAAAGTCATAGCTCCACTAAATCAAAAGATGAGCAAGGTTAAAGTTTTTGTGAAAGACATACTTACAGACTGACAGACAGACGGACGAATGAGATTTAATGTCCCTTCGCTTTTGCGAAAGAAAGGGACAATAAAGCCAGTTCAGGTCGACATACGCTATTGCTTGCAAAAGCAGACTCTCTAGTTTTATTTTGGAATTATTTTTTTCTAAATAATAAATAATTCTGAAAATTTTCGATAAATATATATTTATTAATTAATTAAATGGACATTTAGTGAAAGGTGTGGCTAGTCAATTTGGTGAGCACCCGCTCAACCATCCAAAGGTCCCCGGATCAAACACCCGAAGAGGGAAACGTTTTATATTAATAAATTTATTTTAGGGCCGATGCACACGGTAAGGCTTGCCTTGCGGGATGTACGGCTCTCATGTCCACACGTTAAGGCAAGACGTACGAGATTATAAACAACATTTACATATATATTCCTTGTTTTTTAGCCACAAACAGTGTGCATTATTAAACGGAATAATTGAATGCTAGCTAGGACTGAAAAAATTTTACTGACCAGTGCATCCACACTTCTCAACAAAGAAGAGGAGGCGAACTGAAGTATTTGCGGATATTTTAATTATCTTATACGAATATACTTTGTGTTTCCTTCAATATACCAACTTGTATAGTTTAATAAAAATAGATTGAACTTTGAGTGAATGGTTTTCATAGGTTAAGAAATAAATGTCAGGTAAGTCTTGTATTAAGAAATAGAGCAATATTCATTTCCTAAGTCAGACTTGTAAGGCTCGAAAAGACTTGTATTAAGGGTGTACACAAGGTAAAGGCTACAACTTAAGTTCCGTCACTTATACGGCAAGCCTGACCGTGTGTACCGGTCCTTATGTGTTTAATAATTAAAAAAAGTATCTTACATTAAATTTCGAAGAATTTTGTCAAAATCAAAGAAGATATTGAAATTTTTGTTTAAGCCAATCTGAGAGAGTGTGCATGCACGTGAGTTCATGCTAAATTGACCAAGTCTTCTTGTCTACACTGCTTGTCTGTCTTTCTGTTTATAGTTTCAAAATATTACCTCAAAAATGTAAAGGTTATGTTTATATTAAATATATGAGTCATTTTACTCATTGCATACGCATCCACACGTCGCAAATCCTAAAAAGGTTTCATCTCAATTGGATGAGTTCCCACGAGAACACGCGGACAAGAAATATTTGGAAAAAAAACCTCATTTTGGAAATATGGACTTACCTCTTTTTAGGTCACCTGAGTAACTCAGGTGACCTATTGCTATCTGTTTTTGTCTGTCGTCGTTCGTCGTCTGTCGTGTGTTAACATTTGAACATCTTCAGCTTCTTCTCTGAAACCGTTCAACCAATTTTGAAACAAAGCATCTATGGGTAAAGGAGAACAAAAATTGTGAATTTTATGGTCCCCGCCCCCCTGGGGCCTGAGGGGTGAGGCCAAAACCACCAAAATTATTGCCATCTTTAAAAATCTTCTATTTTACTCCTGGACATCAAGCAGGCAAACTGTTGGCATGAATGTTATGAGCACTTTGTTTTGTACGAAGGATAAGATCTTCTTCGCAGCTACTTTCACTTCTATGAGTCCTCACCAGGAGATGACCCTGAATGGGGTTTCTTCATATCCTACCAAAATTGTGAAATTCATGGCCCCAGGGTCAGGCGTTTTTGTGCTAGGGCGTGGCTATATAGATTATATAGTGAAAATGCATTATTCCTTTGAAAATCTTCTCTGCTCTTGGGTATTAAGTAAACTAAGTAAGTACATAGTTATGTTGAGCACGAATGCCTCTTCCAAAATTGTGAATTTTATGGCCCCGGGGTCAGGGGTTCTGGTATTAAGGTGGGGCTCTATTGATCAGATAGGGAAAATGCATTTATTCTTTGAAAATTTTCTTCTCGGCTTCTGGGTATTAAATGAACTAGCTAAACACATAGTTATGTTGAGCAAGAGTGCCTCTTCCAAAATTGTGAATTTTATGGTCCCAGGGTCAGGGGTTCTGGTATTAGGGTGGGGCTCTATTGATCAGATAGTGAAAATGCACTAATTCTTTTACTCTGCTTCTGGGTATAGAATAAACTAATTCAGTTCACAGTTATGTTAAGAAAGAGTGCCTCTTCCAAAATTGTGAATTTTATGGCCCCAGGATCAGGGGCTATAGTGTTAGGGCGGGGTTCTATTTATTACATAGGGAAAATGCATTTACTCTTTGAAAATCTTTTCCTTTGATCCTGGGTTTTATGCCAATGATCCAAGTATATATATTTATGATGAAGAAAGGTGACCTAGCAAAATGGTTATTTTTAATGCCCCCTGGGTCGGGGGGGGGGAGGGGTTCATAGTCTGAAAATAAATTAATGCTTTGAAATCTGCTCTTTAGTATTAATCAACCATTTTATGATAAAATTTCCAAAATTTTGAAATATGTGGCCCCAGGGTCAGTGGTTCCTTTTGGGTGAGGTGCACAACTGGTTATAAAGTGGAAGTGCATTTTCTCTTTGTTACTCTGATCTTCGTCTGAGTATTAGGTAAATAGAGTAAGCATGCTAAGTTTATAATTATGATAAGCAATGGTGCCTCTTTCAAAATTGTGAATTTCATGGCCTCTAGTTTAAAACACGAACCAATTTTAATTGTTTTTGAAAGTTGTTGCACGATACTCAGGTGACCTAAAAGGCCCATGGGCCTCTTGTTTCCCAAATAAGATGTTTTATGAAAGTTCACACTAAATATAAATTTAAAAAATTTCGTTATTTCCAGATCATGACAAAAAGCATACGGCGGGTCTGACCGGTCGATGGAGGGTGCTAACTCCTCCATGGCACCTGATCATACCTTCAATGTTTTTGAGGTCCGTGCTTGCTCTGCTCCTAATATGAATTGTTTGATCTTGAAAACTAATGGAAAGAACAATTATACTTTCTTTCTTACTTTCCTTCGCAGTTCTTATGAAACGTTTGTATACGAACACAAGGACAAACAAACGAATGCCAGATCTAACTCGATTGAGCTTTCTCCTCTTGTGCGCTAAAAAAAAAATGAGCGGATCTGTCTATCAAAATGACATCAACGAGTCCCCCTCCCTTCCTCAAAGAAAGTTTTCCTCCTTGTTTAAAACCCCGATCCCTCTTAAAATCTGTGATTCTGCGCCTGAATTTTTAATATTTTGACTTTATTTTTTTAGATTCAAGTCATGAAATGTGTAACTATGAAAGGGATACTTGCTGTTAATGTGATTTGTTGCATTCTTAACTTGCAACTGATACAAGGACATTTCATAGCAGGGGTTATAAGGGACACATGTTTAGACAATGAACTGCCAACAGCCCTTATAAACTCTGTATCAAATCGTACCATCTACAATGTCTGTATTCCCTCACCACCATTTACCGAAGAATGTACTTCTGTAGGTGAGTACAAACGTTTGCTCCTCATTGAACGTATATTAAGAATACGATAAAATCGTAAGGTTCATAAACCGTCTGCTCACTCATTTAAAATGTTGCTTGAACCTTAATGATTTTTAAAAGAAATGTATTTTAATGAGTAAAAAATACAAACGTATTATAATAAGTAAAAAACAAACAATAATATACTAGTACAGCATAGCTTGCGGGGCAAAATTGGACAAAAAAGACACTTCAACTTGGCAAATCTATAAAGGAATAATATATTTTTATGTCATTGAGGGTTATCCCTCTTATCAGAGTATCAATGAACCTTAAGACTTGTGGATTTATTGTTAAACTCGATTTGATTGTTGCCTACATTTTTGAATCTATACTTTCATCAGAAATTACAGTGAGAGGTTGGAGATGCCCTGGCAATTCTCTCCCGGTTTCTCCCATCGCTGGGAGAATGCGATGTTGTACTAAAGAAGGTGAGTTGTGCGTTGAAATTAAAACACCTCAAACATCACGCCTGACATTTAAATATGAACAAATAATAGGTAATTGAATAATTTTAGAGATATGAATTGAATATAATACGTGTATTTGAGAATCATTAACTTGAAGTCTATTTTCATTAAATAAATAGGTTTGGAGATTAAGAAGTGCATTGTGGACCCAAACATCATTACCTTTGACAAAGACTTTGTATTAGTTCCTCCCAAAGGGTTTCATCTTAAGGGCCGACGTGGTGTGGGGTAATATAATATATTTGAATTGGTAAAGATTAAACATTTCATGACGCCTGAATTAAAGCAGACAAGAATTCTTTAATACACAAAATTTTCATCTATGTACAACTTGTTTATACCAATTTTAGCCGTATTCCGCTATATGTCTTTCAGATACATTGTCTTATTGTACAGTTGTATAACCCCAATGCGCTCGTATGATTTCTTTTTAGCTTGCCTAACAGATAAAAGTCATAATATGATATTTCTGAATAATAATTGTAAAATTTGAAAGAAAGAACAAGATGTGTTTGTGAAACACTGACTCCCCCGTATGGCAGCTTATGGCGAGGGTTGAATTATCTCAATTACATGTCAAACTCCAAAGGTCAAGGTCAAAAGTTTTGGTATCTAAAGGAGTCTTATTACACGAAATACACTTGTAAAATATGAAAGCCCTAGTTCTACATGTAACTGTTCAAAAGTGTTGACAAAACTACTCAACCTTGAAATGTATGGCGTCAAGAAGGGAAATTGAAAAAAAAAACAACCCCAAAACACGCGCATGTTGATGATGATAACTTTGTGACCACATTTTGTAGTACCATACGATGAATTAGAGTTATAGACATCGTCTTTGCAAGCAGTATAAATTTCTCGCACTCAAGATATGGCTGACGGAAGTTATAATGGGTCTACTAATTGAATTGCATAAGTGAATAAAAAGGCAACAACATCTTGCTGTGCAGATTGTTTTCAACTTTTCAACCAAAAATGTTTATTGAATTTTTTTTCGGTTTATAGAAAGTAACTTAAAAGGTTTCCAACCAACCATGATGGTGACGTTGGCGTGTAACATCATCACATAAAAATAGGGTTTTTCATCATGCCACCTCGGTTATTGTCAAGGCATTAACACTGAAACCAATATTTATACAGCAGACAATCATAATCATTTTTTTCACCCTAAAATAGACAGAAACTCTCTGCTCTAATTTGTTCCGCGAGCTTAGCAACTTTACGTTGATTTTATTAGGTCTTTTTCAATACAAAATTCAGATAATGCAGAGTTTGAGCATCTCGGATCAGGTTGAAAGATTTGATTTTTGGCGTTGGGCAGCTGACGTTGCTGACAATTACGCAGATGCATTTCAAAATGTTTGGTTCTCGGACGAATCACATTTCCTCCTATCTGGACATATATGTAAACAAAACATGAGATTCTGGGGGAATTGAACAGCCTTACTTTTAAACGGAGAGACCATTGCATAGTGAAAAATTAACTGTTTGGTGTGCCATATCGTCACATGGGGTGATAGGCCCTTACGTCTTTACGGACACTGTTAAGGTAGTCCGATGCTCAGGTTTATAGAATTAGCAGTTAAGTAATCAAAAATACTCATAAAAGTATCTCTGAATCCAAAGAGTCATGTAAATTTATCCACAGTATTTCTTTAAACTTAAAAATTAAGGTTAATCATATTATATAGGGAAAATTGTCAAATCTCCAATATTTTACAGAAAATGCGAATTGAAATATTAGCAATGTATTTTCTAATTGCAAATTGATCAACAAATATATTTTAGGTTAATAAACGATAGGTATCCAGGCATTCAGAGAAATTGCTATGATTTTTATACTTATTTGGTATTTTTTGTCTTCTATTTCCGTCATGTATTCTATAGTACATAGTGTAAAAGGCTTTTGCTATCATTGCAGGACACCAAAAATCACTTTTTTATTTCATATCATGCTAATATGCTTTCAATTGGTATCTAAGGCTGAATTCAAGAAAATCTTATTTCTCTAAGACTGTATTTTTTTTCTATTATAGGGTAAAAATGTCAAATTTTCAAGCTTCATTTTCATGCATTTCAAATAAAATATTAATTTTTGGAGTTATCCTTCCTGACTGAGGATCGGATATCCTTAATTTACAACGATACCTGTCATTTTTGAAAAACAAATTTGTTCCTGCGCTTCGAAAACGAACTGCAAATATGCAAAATGTATGGTTCATGCAAGATGGTGCTACAGCACATATATCTAATATTGTATTAGATTATCTCAATGAAATCTTCGGCGACAAGGTGATCTACTAAAATTATAGTAAAATGAAGATGAAAAAGACGCTCGAACCTTTTACATTGAAAATCTGACCCGATCGCATCAAATATCATTCTAGTACAATTGAGAACTTTTGGTGATCTGTATGTATCGAATACTTTATTTTTATTAACGTGACTTCGGTTTTCAAAATTTAAAATGTCGCAAAAATTACTTACTTTTATCACCATCCTGTTTATGACTCCCACAATTAGACGTTGTTTTATTTCCGGATCGAAAGATAGGGGACATTTATTGTTTTGTTCTGTCTGTCTGTCTGTTGTCAACTTTAACCTTAGCCATAACTTTTGAACCGTAAGAGATAGAGACTTCATATTAAGTATGCATACTGCACTCATTGGGGTCTTTAAAACGACTTTCTGACCTATATGTTAAAAATAGCTTTTTCGAACTGTCGCCATAACTTTCAAACCATAGGATATACAGACTTCATATTTGGCTCGAGCACTCCTCTAACCAAGGTCTCTCAAGTGACACAAAGGTCAAGCAGCTTGTACCATGTGTCCTTGACCTGTATACTAAAATTAGCTTTTTCGATTTTTTTTTGCCGGACGCATAGTGTTTAACAAACAAATCTTGTTTCACTAATGTTAATGCATTTACTTCTCATCCACAGAAACCCGAACGATCCAATCGGTTATAGGATAGAATTCTGTTCTCTGCGACCTCAACGACTTCAACATTAATATCAACCACGAGTGCCATCTGACGTCATCACCAGTAATCCGACCTCACCTTTGTGATATTATTTACAGACGGATGACAAACTAATGTTGTATCAATAATCTTTTGTTCAAATATAGATGATGATGTACCAAATTTTTGTCATTAAATCTACATATAAACAGTCTACATTACAGTCGTTTGACCAGTTCCAAATTTTGAAAAGGTCTGAGTTATAACTTAGAAACTTATAGATTTAATTAAGACAGTGTTTGATACAAATTCAACCATTTCAGTTAAAGATCGTTTAAAAAATTCTGTTGAATTTGGAAGAATGTTATAAAACCAAACGATTAAATTTTAATTGTTATCAAATTAATTTGGTTATAGGATAGAATTTATAACATATTCTAAAGTTGTATCTTTGTCTAACAACAAATCAGTATAAGGTTGATTCTCAGGCACGTAGCATCGTTTTTGAAAGTGGGGGGGGGCAACCTGAGAAAATTTTTTTTTACTTACCTAAAAAAAATTGTTGACTAGAAAGAAAAAAAAGGAAAAAAACCCGGAAAATTTAAAGTTGCCCAAACTCGAAAATCCTATTTCGTGGGAGGGGGGGGGGGGGTAGTGGCCAACTTTTTTTAAGGCCAACTTCAAATTTTTTTCCTATCTTTCCTTGCCATAGATATACTGTGGTTAAAAGTGGGGGGGCCAACCATCTTTTCAATGGACATTTTCTATAGTAAAGGTAATGTTCGGAAAAAAAGTCCCCCCCCCCCCCCCCCCCCCCCCCCCCCCGTTGCTACGTGCCTGATTCTTGATGTTAGATAAGTGAATACATGCGTTGTAAAGAGAAAACTCAAATTCGATGGGTCTTCAGAGGATCTCAATTTTGCCAAAGGTTTATTCATGATCAAATTTGATTTAACTATTGATATCATCATGTAAACATTAATCCTGATTTCTCCTGTAATTTCGATGGCTCAAAGCGTTATTTCGTATTCACAGTCCTACCCTTCGGTCTTAGCAGTGCTCAGCTGGTTATCTTTTACTAAAGTATTAAGACCATTAGCATTGTATTGGAGAGCAAAAGCACATGGAATTATGTTCTAATTCGTTTCACTCAAACGAACATAAATTATTTACAATCAAAACAAGAACACTTGTCTACATAGGAAATGGAAGCGCTTGCTTGCCAATATTTATTAGACGTATACATTTACAAAAAACAAGTCTTCAATGGTACCAATTCTCTACCTTCCTTCTACAATATATCAAAAATATAATTAATCACACATAACAGTACAAAATGCATTTTTAACACAATGCTTTTATATGTCCTCACTTCGCTGATTAAAAACGTAATATAATGCATGTATGAACACAATTATGCTTCCCTCGCCGCCCAGGAAAAACCATAGATAAAAAACAACATCGATTTATGTTGAAAAAAACTATGGAAACCTGTAAGTCCGCAGCAATTGCGAGGTAAACAAAATGAATGGCGGACTCATTCTCACAAACTTACGTACGTATCATATATTATAATGTACAATTAATCGACTAGTTTAAGTAAAACCTATGCAAAATGAATGTAAGTTAGAACTATCTGTAAACACATTTCGACTATATGTAGTTAATATGTACCCTTACACAATAATCTTACATTTATATCAAATTTTACATAAAATTATCTAGAGCGACTAAGCAAATTGTTTCCCATCTTTGACAGTTAATCTGTTGTGTACAAAACTTTTAATTTTCTTGAAATGAAAACAATTACTTTCTTTATTAAACAAATTACTAGTAAAAGGTTGAAGTAAGTAAGAGGGTGCGTGGGTGGGTGTGAATGTCGCAAAGCAAAGCCTTCGAATGAGTTAAAATCGTGATTAAAGTGAATACCTGTTCACCCGTTCTACAGGTATCGACCTTTAAATACTGACCAATAGCTACTGTCGCTATTATTAGCACATAATAAACAAAAAAACGTGTTCCTAGTACATATTATAAATAAATTTATGTTCTAATTGAAGATTTTATGAGGGCATATTGCCCGAAATGAAATATTGATTATATGAAGAAAACTCATAAGATATAACATTGCAATGCCTTCAAATTTAGCTCAAAAATCAGCTGTTTAAAGTGACCACCCCTATGAAAGTTTTTAGACTCGTCCATTACAGGTGAATGACACACCTGAGTGACCACTTAAACAATGCTTTCAATTTTGCAATTGTGATTTATAACAACACAATATTACTTATTTCAATCCTTTAATAATTTTAATACTGGTATAACATTTTTTCCAGGACATTTCTGTGCAACTCTCTGTCTCACAGGGTCTCTTCACTCTGAAATATATTAGAATTAGAATTATATATCAATGTAACTCAGTAAAAGAAAAATGCATGAATTAAAGTCAAAATTTTTTGTTTGTTTATTTGTATTATAAAAAATCTGATTATGGGTGGGATGTGGAGGGATTGCAATGTTATATCTTATGAGTTTTCTTCATATAATCAATATTTCATTTCGGGCAATATGCCCTCATAAAATCTTCAATTATATTTCAGAAAACATCATAAGATATAACATTGCAGGTTCAAAGCTCAAACTAACCTAAAGTCAAAACTGCTTTGGAAAATCCATCTGATTTATCTAAGCATGTAGACCTACAATAAAATTTATAAAAGGTTCCTGCATGTGACCAGTCTGCCATTTCTAATACCTCATTTACAGATGTACCTTTTTTAAAGGCCTTACTGGTTGATGCACTACGAGCTGAATGGGGCTTAAATTTAGCAGTATCAACACCTGCCATGGCCATAACATCCCTTATCCAATTTGAAACTGTATTGGCTGTTAAACCTTTATGTGGCTTAATAACCGACCGTAATATTGGATCACCTGAATGCTCAATAAGAGTCCTAAATGTCTTTGTTCTGTGTAAATACTCAAGTAAACATTCAACTACACACAGTTTTTCATGATCTGGAAAACGTGCATAAAACACTTCTTTTGAACTGCAATCTCCTTGCGTCTTTGACAACCCCGGCAAAAGAAATTTAACACCTGATGGTATAACTTGCATGAAACCCTTATCTAATCTTGCTATTTCTGAAACTCTTTTTGGGGCAGCAATAGCTAAAAGCGTAGCCAACTTTTTTGACAAGAGTTTTAGAGAGAGTTCTTCATTACTTGGGAGTGAAATAAAATAATTCAAAACCTTATCTACATCCCATGTCTCTTTATATCTTGGTAAGGGGGGATTTCCTCTTAAAATACCTCTCATTAGAAGTTTTACCATGGAATGCTGGCCAATGGGCAAATTATTGACATGAGGCATCACAGAGGAAAGAGCAGATCTGTGAACATTAATTGTTCTATACTGAAACCCCTCATAATACAAATAGCTTAAAAAATCTAATACAAAGCTTATAGGGGCTGAAAATGGATCAATTTCCCTTCTGACACACCAGCTCACCCACTTTTTCCAGGCTGAATTGTAAGAAGATGTGCCCTTTCCCCATGAGTTACAGATGAGATCTTCAGTCTCTTGCGATAAGTGCATTGTTTGCATGGATCTCCTGAGACAACCCATCCGACTAACTGGAGTGAGTTGTTCCTCACTAGTGGGTGAGGTTCTCCCTTGTCTGACATTAGGAGATTGGGAATTATTGGGAGGAGAATGGGATCCTGAATGCACATCTTTAGAATTGTGGCATACCATGGTTGGGCTGACCATGCTGGGGTTACAAGGAGAATCGTTGCTTTTTCCCTCTGAATCTTGCTCAGACATTGAGAAATGAGACAAAACGGGGGAAATGCATACCCCCTTATTCCCACCCAGGGATGCAACAGTGCATTGTGTGCCATTGCTTCTGGATCTGGCATCCAACTGATGAACTTGTCTAGTTTTGCATTGGTTCTGTCTGCAAACAGATCTACTTTGCATTCTATTGTTCTGTTCATTAGAATTTGAAATACGTATGGATCTAACCCCCAACTGCTTGAGTCCTTGTGATGTCTGGACTCCCAGTCTGCTATGACATTTTCCTTTCCCGGAATGAATTCTGCTCTCATTGAGATACTCTTTTTCAGACACCATTCCCAGAGATCTAATGCTAACTGATTGCACACCTTGGATACTGTTCCACCCATTTTGTTGATGTAAGTCATCGCTGTTTTGTTGTCTGTTTGAATCAGAACAACCATGTTTGTTTCTTGTTTCAGAAATGCCTTTACTGCATGCGTTATTGCTAAAAGCTCTAGAACATTTATGTGATAATGAATCTCGCTTTGTAACCATGCACCCCCTATTCTTACATTTTTGCAAGTTGCCCCCCAACCTAGATTGCTTGCATCTGTCTGTATAACTACTGATGGCTGATTCATTACAATACTCTTCCCATTTGTGTCGCTTAAATGGTGAATCCACCAGAGTAGATCTCTCTGGGCTTCTAGAGTTAAGAAGACTTGAGCATTGTAATCTTGATATTGACTGAAAATTTGGTTCTTTGCCATTTGTAGATGGCGATAATGTAATGGGGCTGGGTATACTGCTTGAATGCTTGCTGTGAGATTTCCTATCACTTCTGACAATTTCCTTACTGAAACAGGATTTGAACTGAAAACCTCTTGACAAATTGTTCTTATCTTCTTTGTCTTCTCTAATGGTAAGGAGAGTGTCATTATACTGGAGTCTATCTTGAATCCCAGATATTCTAGAACTTGGGAAGGGACTAAATTTGATTTCTTGAAATTTATCAGAAACCCTAAACTTTCTAGCAAATTGACTGCTCTCTCGCCATCTATCAATGCCCCCTCCTTGGTCTGATTCATGATCAGAATATCGTCCAGGAAAATCACTAATCTCACCCCTAACCTTCGTAGGTAACTTATGGGAACTTTCATTAATTTGGTGAAAACCCAAGTGGCTACTGTTATCCCAAATGGAAGACAAAGGAATTGATACACTTTCCCCTCCCAAATAAATCTGAGATATTTTTGATCTTCTTTTATAATGGGAATTGTGAAATAAGCATCTTTCAGGTCTATTTTTATTAGCCAGTCCCCTTTTTGAATCATATCTCGTACTAGATTGATTCCCTCCATTTTGAAATGTCTGTATATCATGTAACCATTTAATTCTTTCAGGTTTATTACAGGTCTTTGCCCCCCTCCCTTTTTCTCTACAAGAAATATGGGGCTTATGAACCCGTCCAATGTGTCTTCCACTTGTAAAATTGCTCTCTTTTCTAACATGTTGAGAATTTCTTGGTTTACTAATGCATTCTTTTCCTTGGAAAATCCCTTGAAATGAGGAAGATTCACTTGAACAGGGGGATTTTGAGAGAATTCTAGTTTTAAGCCTAGCACTGTTTCTAGAACCCAGCAATCTTTTGACAGATTTTCCCAGTTTTGATGGAAATATTTCAACCTCCCCCCCCACAGGGATATTCTTGAGATTTTCTGTCAAAACCGGAAATTTTAATTCTGAAGTGATTGGCCTTACCTTCATTTCTACTGATTTTCTGTCTTTCTGGAAAGAGGAAAGTTTGCTGAACCTCTGCCTCTCTGGCTCTGTTGTCCTCTGTAATTGTGGCCCCCAAACTGGTATCTGTTGTTTGAGGGCCCTGTCCGAAAAAACTGCTGGGGTCGACCTGCACCATTTCTGAAAGAATTCCTTCTCTCGTTATTGTTATCATAGAAATAAGAGTTCTTATTGTCAGACTTGAACCGTTTTCTTTGTGGAAGAAGATCTGAAATCTCTCTATTATCTTTACTGTCTTTAGCTAACAGCTTCCTAAATGTGTTTCCAAACAGTTTATCTTTTGATTTTCTTAATGCTTTCTTTCCAGAACTGTCCTCAATTAGGTCAACACACTCTGGTACAAGTTTGCTTAATAAAGTTTTGCGTCTATCGGTGAGATAAACATAATGAGCGTTTCCAATCAACACTAATGCTCTCTGTACAATATTTATAACATCATTGGGGTCTATGCCTTTATTAGCTTTTCTGACCTTTTCAGCTTCATGCCAAAGTATGGCTAATGGACCAGTAGCATCAAGAATGCGATTTTGTGTATTTATTATAATTTTCTCTTTTTTGTTGGACATGGCCTGATTGAATCTTTTCCTAAAAAGTTTTTTAATGAATCTGTCAGTTTCTTTGATTTTAATCTATTTGTGTTTGGTGTTTTACAGTTCTTTGTTATTTCTTGTCGAGTAGCTTTAGTAATGCCATTGTTAGCATACTTCTCAATGTAATTCGTTATTTTCTTTGGTAATTTCTCACCTCCCTTCATCTTCAAAACCTGTGAAGGATTGAATATATCTGAATCTGACTCTGACTCTGAATCATTTGAACTACTGCTGTCATCTGAACTTGATTCTTCTGAATCGCTATCGCTCTCCTTCTCACGCTTTCTCTTTCTACTTTCACTTTTGGATGCATTAACTCGTTCGTTTCTCCATTCTCTTCCCGAACCCTCATCAGAGTGAGGTTCTTCATTAGTGCCCTGAATCGGCGTACCAGCATTATTAGTGCCCCGTATTGGCGTATTTCTTGTGCCCTGTATTGGCGTATCTCTTGTGCCCCTTATTGGCGTGTTTTTGTGTTTATTGCCCTGAATTGGCGTTTGCTCATAATCACTTTCTGCATCGTCGGAAATTTGCTCGTTTTCCGAAACACAAACCTGCAGTCTATCAGAAGACGGTGTTCTTCTCCCTAAGGCATCTGGGGAGAAAAGCTGACTTTGCGCCATTCTAAACGTCTGCAATGCCTATAAAAACATGCGAAACGTGGAGCGATAAACTTACGTCCACTCACTTACAGAGCTAAAATTGAAAGCATTGTTTAGTGGTCACTCAGGTGTGTCATTCACCTGTAATGGACGAGTCTAAAAACTTTCATAGGGGTGGTCACTTTAAACAGCTGATTTTTGAGCTAAATTTGAAGGCATTGCAATGTTATATCTTATGATGTTTTCTGAAATATAATTCGTTTCACTCAAACGAACATAAATTATTTACAATCAAAACAAGAACACTTGTCTACATAGGAAATGGAAGCGCTTGCTTGCCAATATTTCGAACATAAAGAAAGAGGGCTCTGGTTTTTCTACAAGCTCAAGAAACAGTTAAAATTAATGTTCATTTATATAAGGAATTTTTGCTAAAATTTTTGTAAATGTTGATCTTTATTGCATTTTCTTGATCATACGTGTGTTTAACAATTTCTGGTGGAAACTTTATTTATTTATCTATTTTTAAGTAAAACTAGATATGCAATCTTAACCTATATTTGTCCAAATAAATATAAAGCATTCAAAATGTTTATCCGATTTTTGTGTTGAATATATGTTTGGAACAATGATCCTTTTTAAACAAACTTTTGCAACAAAGCAACCATAGTTTTGACGCTGATACTGGAAATAAAAAACTAGATCGCACTCACTTTGTTCAGGTCCGTTTTGTTATTTCTATAAATGATAAAGAATAAGTATCAAAATAACATCGAATCTCCAAACATTATTCGTTCAATTAACTCAAACATCCATCTTAAGCTATCAAACATAAGAAACTAAACAAATCATATCTTAGTGTTTTATATTATTGATATGGATTTCACCATTAGCAAGATTGAACGCATACATATATTTCTTTTATAAAAGTATAAGTCTTTAAGATTTCATTTTTCAGACATGACAGATGTTATCAGATGTAAATCATCATAATATGCGCTGTTAATACAGTTATATTTTCCTTCAATTCACTTAATTGCCTATTAAAATTGACCGTTCAAAAACAAAAACATCAGTATATTCTTTTAAGTATATAGAACCATACAACTTATGTCATTCTTTTTGGGTATAGACTTTGATTTTACCATTTGCTAGATTGAACGCAAACATGTATTTCTCCTATACATTTAGGAATTTTAAATAAAAAACATCTTTACATTCCAAACAAAACAAATGACGATTGTTTATCTTAAGTAATCATCATAATTTTCGCCGTAAAGCATTTTCCTTCAATTTGCTTGCCGCAAGTAAATAAGTTCTGAAATCAATTAAAATTTGCAACAATCCTTTTAGAATACATGTATATCAAATTTGTATAGCATAGCATCGCTGTAAATTATTTGCTGGCTGCATATTTCCGTGCACCAGAAATCATCATGATTACATCACTGACAACATACTATTCGACCAGACTTTAACAAGCTGCGGCGTGCTACACACCAGAAAAATGTTTAGAACTACACTGGCTGCGTCAATACGCACCAGGACTTCCACTGGCTACAACATGCTATGCACCAGGACTTCTACTGGCTGCAACATGCTATGCACCAGGACTTCTACTGACTGCAACATGCTATGCACCAAGAATTTCCACTGGCTACAACATGCTATGCACCAGGACTTCCACTGGCTGCAACATGCTATGCACCAGGACCTACACTGGCTATAATGTGCTATGCACCAGGACTTCCACTGGCTGCAACGTGCTATGCACCAGGACTTCCACTGGATGCATCGTGCTGTACACCAGAAACACCCTGAAAACTCTACTTGCGTCACATACGCAGCAACATCAACTTACTAACTTCACTGGCTGCAACGTGCTATGCGCCAAGAACATAATGATAAATCTACTAAATGAGGCATACTAAGCACCAGGATTACTATAAAGATCACTGTGCATTAAATGTATCTTATATACTGAATCTTCATGTGCAGTAAAATCAACACTTCATAACTGTGCAAAAATATAACTATTTTATAAACTTCTATTACGAAATACAATTAAGTACTGTTTTTCCATTATACTATATAAAGAATTTTTCACATGTAATTATTTAACGACTTCTAGATCACTATTCATTTTATATTCTGCGACAGTGTGCATGGATATTATTTTTGTAACATTTTAAATTTCTTACGCCTTTAAAACGGCATTTCCATGTACATCTGATTTTCTAATTTTAAACGAAGCAGTATTATATATAACACAGATAAAGTATAATTACAACCGTTCAATGTTCAATGTAGATACAAATACAGGGTCTTGAGCCTTTAGAGCGGCATTTCCATGTACATCCGATTTTCTAATTTTTAACGAAGCAGTATGATATATACAATGTAACACAGATAAAGTATAATCACAACCGTTCAATGTTCAATATAGATTCAAATACAGGGATATAAAAACGTCCCTCATTCAAAATTTATAATTCATTACGATTATTTCAAAATAAAAACTAAAATAATAATAGTTAAGATATTCCTATTTAAGACGTTCTGGTATTCCAAAAAAAAAATTATATATACAATTTTATGCTTGTATGTTCTTGAAAACTTAGACTGCTATCTATACACTAAATCAAAAAGCTCCTCGACACGTAACAACTTCAACCGACGTTTACTTGTTTTCAAATATCGCATATCTTTTGAAAACAAACTGCAAATTAAATTTTATTTGCGTCGTAGTGCTGATGAGTGAAATCTAGTTTGTTCAAGTCGTGTCCAAAACAATATGACATGGCTAATTATAAATATCAATACGTTCACAGTTGAATCAAAATTTGACCGTGAAAACCTGAACACAATCAATCGTATTCCATATAACCTCATAATAATATTTTACTGAAATATATAGTATACTCGGATATTTATCATTAGACCAGAAAAGAAAGTCAACAATATAAAATAACATTTCTTAACTGTTTGAAAGCTTTATAAAAAATTTCAAAGAGATAAAATTAATCCAGAGCTTTCCCTTCTATCTTTCATTTAATAACGAGAAAATGAAATGATTTCATTTACAAGCAGTAGGCTTTTTGTATTTTTGATTGATAGTATCTAAAATACATCTATCTTATATCTAGAGGTTTTATCTAGAGTTTGTTGATTTCCATGTGAAGCTGAGTGTGTTGCAAAGAGAATCTGTAAAAATTAAGCTGAATTATAATCTCCCGACCTAATTTAACTTAGTTGTGAAATCAAATCAAAATCAGTCTTTAAGGGTTTGTTAAATAAGCATACATGTACATACGTACAAATGCATTCATACAGTATATCGAAGCCTGCTGTAGATTCTAGCTACTCTCTCATAATCATAAGCGAAATCATTTATCGAAGTGGTATATATTCTGTGCGTTCAAATGAATGTCATACTGCCCTACAAACAATTAAAAAATGGTTTGTATATTCTACATCATCATGATACTGATTGTATAATTATTATGCTGACTGTTAAAAAGAAAAAATACCTGCGCTATGCTTTACTGTTTACAAGTTATAAATTTATATTGTATACAATAAAATGTATGTCTTATGTAATAAAGTGACTTGAATTCAATTGTATTCAAAACGTTTTCATTATAAATAACTTAAGTATTATCGAAAATACTCATCTTTTACTTCAATGACCATTATGTACTCTCTGCTTATGGATGTAAAATCTGTTGAACTGTTCAGGCGATTCTGGACCTTTGTCTTCCGATGAGCAGTGGAAAATTCTAAGAAGATAGACATAGGTGAAATAACTTATCGAAAAGGTATCTTGTCTGTGTTTACTTTCATTATGTACTTTTATTTTTATAATAATAAACGGGGGATAAATTAATGCCGCGTTCTTGAACTTGAACCTTAATTATCACCAAAAACTGAAAACATTATTTTTAAAAACTTATCTTCTGTTTCAATGGCCCTTTTTTTTTTTACTCTGTTTATGACTGTGAAATCTCCTTTGACTGTTGATGTAACGAATGCTGGACTTCTCGTCTTTTGTTGAGCCGTGAAAATCATAACTTCAGGTATACATGTACGTATCTAAGGTTTGAGGATTCTCGGTGTGCATGCGCTATTCTGGATACTTCACCACGAGAACTGTGTTTAATGAACCGTCTTTGTATTTTCGATGGTAAACGGAATGTTTGAAGAGAATAGATTTCTTTGTCGAATGCAATGCCATATAAAATTTGTAGACTGGTTGTAGAATCGACTTTCCAAACAGGGATGGGCCTGTCTCCTTACAATTTTTGTTATTAGGAAGTATACGTCTGAATGTCGCAAAGCAAAGCCTTCGAATGAGTTAAAATCGTGATTAAAGTGAATACCTGTTCACCCGTTCTACAGGTATCGACCTTTAAATACTGACCAATAGCTACTGTCGCTATTATTAGCACATAATAAAAAAACGTGTTCCTAGTACATATGATAAATAAATTTATAATGTATTGACGATGGCTGGGTTTGCCGTTCCAAATAAAATTGTATTTGAATTTCACAGAATATTCAAAAAGATTTGTTGCATGCAGGATTTCTTGTTAATGAAGCTAAGAGCGTTTGGAACCCAGTGCAAAAGTTAGAGTGGTTTGGTTACGAGTGGAAATTAGAAGTCGGTTTTATTGGTATCCCTCGACGTAAATTAGAGTTTTGTGTAGCAAGATAATTAAATTTTAAAAAAAATACCTGCTACAGATCTCTAGATCTCGCTAGAGAAGTATGTACTTAGAATTATTTCGTTTAAGTTTGCACTTGAGCCTGTTTGTCAAATAACAATTGTTAAATGCTTATTGCTAATGCATCATCTAGGGATGAAAGTATTAATATTTCACTTTTTGCTTGGTGTGAGCCAGAGTTTTGGTTAAAAAAAGTTTATCAATTCCACCAGGGTTATTTCCTCATTGTATTGCAGACCGGAACGCATTGTTTTTACTGATGCTAGTGATTTTGCAGGGGGTGGAGTGATGTTAGATTCGACTAAGAAATTTTTTCATGTTATGTTGGACGAACCTGAGAGAGTTCGAAGTTCAATTTTTAGAGAACTTTCAACAGTTGAAATGTTCGTGAAAAGTTTTGGTGGTGTTTTAGAAAATAAATTTGTTAAGCTACAGTATACACACAGACAATCAAAACGTTGATAGAATTTCGCAGATCGGCACCATGAGTTCGGATTTATTATCTCTTGCTTTTACTATATAGTACACTTTTTCTGTAGCTTGGTTTCCATGGGAGCAAAACGTAGAAACAGACTTTGTTAGCAAAGTTTTTGATTTTGATTGATTGATTATTATTGTTTAACGCCGGATCCGCAATATTTCAGCCATATTTCGGCGGTGAAATTGTTTGAAAAGCTAATTTGGGTATTTCTGGCGGCCCCCATTGAGCCTATTCTTTTAAAAAAACAATAACACGGTCTTTACCGTGCCAAGGGGGTTGTTATCTGAGACACAGGGCAACATTTAACGTCCAATCCGACATTCGTTAAATGTAAAAATATGTTAACAGTTCAATTAGTTATGATAGCAATATAATTTTTTTTTTGAATATTGGGGTATCAGCAATAATATTTTTGCATTTTTCAATAAGGTTTGGGGATCTTACACTTGCGATATCGTTACAATAATATCAAAGTGAAAAAAAATCTTTGTTTAGACCCCTGGAGCAAGCGGCGTCGACGCATGTGCGTTCGCCTAATCACAAGATTTGAATTGGATAGTTATTCCCGTTTATTTGATAGGGAGGTCAATAAAACATTTATGAAATTGCGGGTCTAATGGTACCTTCATTGTTCTGAAATGGAATTCAGCAGCTTTTGGGTCTTCTGATCGACAAAAATGAAAAGTTCTTGTGGTTTGTGAAAGATATAAAAGAGTATGAAAAACCAACACTTTTTTTTCATTTCTGGTGCTGATAAAAAAAGCTCATAAATTTATCAGGAATGTTAAGGCACTGGGATTGGTTGTTTCGTAATTAAGTCACTGTAACACTATATTTATATGTTCATTTGCATGAAATATGAACATATTAGTACACAAAGGTTGACTGCTAACCAGCGTACAATGTGCATGCATACTGAAATGAAATGCTCGGATGACTGATATCCAATAAGGAGGACTGCTCTCCTACATATAATGTATTAACTTTGAATATTGCAATGCTAACATAAGATTTTAACCTAACATACTGGTTCTGAGAATCGTATAATTTGATGACTGATGTAAGTCATGGAGGACTGCTCTCCTATTTTGATGCCGATTATAAAGTTGTTTGCAATTATGTGTGATATAATATAGTGGTTATTATTGGTTACTGTGCAAAATTGGTTCGAATGTTCATGTGCTTTATTGTTATATGTTTCAGATATTGAAGAATTATCAAGGCCAATAGATAAATATTGACCAGTTTTTATACAGGATCATCATTTTAGCGATATAGTGGAGTCTTTGCCGCATATCTTGAGAAATGCAAAATCCCAGTCAACGAACAAGAAGTATGACATATATTTCTCTAAATTCAGAGACTGCTGTTCGAAGCATTCATTAACGCATCATCCGGCATCAGTGTTTACTGTGCCTCTTTTTTAAGAGAGGTTTGGTGCAACAGAGGGTATCAAGGTCTGTTCCGGAAGCGTATTTCTACAGTGTAAGTTTGACTCAAGAATTTTCTTCAAATTTGAATGAATGCGAGAACAAGTTTCTGAAACTAGTGTTGAAGGTGGAAGGCGTATGTTATCAAAACCTATCAGCAATATAAAACATATCACCACAGATATATTTACGTAAATTAATGGATTTTTCTTGCAAGGATCCTTCAGATGTGCTGAAATTAAGATCGTTGTGATATGTTTTTATTGTGATTTTCTGGTTTCTTTAGATTCAGTGTATTATAAAGTATTCAATTATGTGATATCAAATGGGAAAGTGCTCACATCGAAATTATTATTCCCAGAAGTAAAACAGATATCTTCAGTAGAGGAAATTCAAATAAATCCAAGCCTCTGTCATATACAAGATCTAGAGAAATATTGTTGTCCTTCTTGAAATGAAATTGGCCTTTTACAGTTCTAAATATTCTTTGCATAGTTTACATAGCGGCGGAGTTACAGCCGCTGTTAATAATTATGTGTCTGATCGATTGCTTAAAATACATGGTCGGTGGGTCGCAGATAATAGAAAATATTTATTTTCGGAGGAGTGAAACGAGGGAGAAAATAAATTTATTTCTTTACGTTTTTACTTCGGTATTTTCCGTGAAATTTCGTAACAAACGAAACAATAACGTGATCGAGAGTTCAAGGGGATAACTGTATCAAAAATTGCTCGATCGGGTCATAATAAAAAAAATGTTTGCGTCTCCTAATTAACCAACTAGCTATTATGGCCCAACTCCAAACTTTTTTTTATTATATTTCATGTTACGGAATTCCTTTGTTATTCCTCTTATCCTGTCAACAACAAAAATTTCCCACCTGTAGCTACATATCGACCTATACCTTAATATTTTAGAGGTGGTCTGGTACCCAAATGAAAACCTTGCCTAGATGATGATAAAACTACCAATAACCGGAATTTTGAATTAAGTCCATGGAGCATAGATGTCACAACATGCTCGAACACCCCCCCCCTTTAAAAAAAAACTTGACCTAGATATAAAGTCCAAGGGGCATCTTCTTAATTACAAGAATCTTTTAAAAGTATAGAAAAAAATATATTCTTGAAAACTTTGTGACTTTTTACAAAAAAATGAAATAAGAAGTATCAATCGGTATAAATTCTTTTGTTTTTTAAAGGCTTGATATTTAGTATTTACGGAACTACTTCTTTTTTAATCGTTACACTCACTTTCATTTTAAAATCAAGGAGACAAAGATGATATTTACTACTAGAAAGCTGAAATCACGTAACATCTTTGACAAAACATACATACAAACAATTAATCTTTATACAAATTTCGAAGTCAATTAGGCGACAACCCGAACTATTTTATATATGACAACAGAGGTTTAAGTGGAGCTTGCAGATTGCGCCCCCTGGTAAGAGATTTAGTATCCTGGCACGCAGTTAAGCCTCTGGACCAGACCAAAACGTCTACATCGTCGAACGTGGCACAAAGAACTTGCTGACAAAGTTGCGTAGATGAGGACTTGCATTTAGTGCGCCATTAGAAACTGCGCACAAAATACTCAGACTCTTCTTGGCCTAATTGTAAACGTGGTAGACCACTACAAGATCCAACATCTTAACTGTTCTGTTTACAGCAGATCCTTATAACAATAAAGTTGTCACCAAAGACCCTCCAACGGAGCAGCTTTATCGCAATGCATTTCGAGTACCTCTTAGTCGGATACTATGAAACTAAAAAAAAAAAAACCATCGAACGACGCATCTGAAGAATGTTTCTTGAGCTTTCAAAGTGCTACAAATCATCCACCAACAAAAACCAGACGTGTTTGTGAAACGCTGAAGCCCCCGTTTGACAGCTTTTTGAAAAGGTTGCAGTTTCTAAAGTGCAATTCTAAACTCAATGTCAAGTCTTAGTACCAACTGTTTAAAATTGATGGCAAAGGTTAATGTACTTTATTAGGTTAGTCAAACTTGAAGGTCAAGATAAAAAAATAATAAAACCATCTGAAAGATCTTTCATATTGAATACACATATATGTATAAAGGATGAAAGCCATAGCACCAACTGTTCAAAAGTTATGGCCAAGGTTAGTTTGGTATTCATTTTTTAAGTGGGTCAAACTCAAAGATCAAGAGGTTAAATTTAGTGGTACCTAAATATAGGTCCTGTCACAAGGAATAAACCTGTGAAATATTAAAGAAACAGTCGAAGCCAATTACACGTTACGGACAAGTTAAAAATTTTACAGACAGGGCAAAAACTCTACACCCCCGAAGCTTCGATAACTTTGGTGCTGAGAAGACCTTTATAGATTTTAACGTCAATAGGTCAACGTCATAATTTCATTTACTCTGTCCGTTTTAACACTTTCGTTTCTGAGCGATATCTTGAGAAGCTTTTGAGCCTTTGTGAAATTTTATACCACTACAATATAGAATCTCGACCAGAGACGTCTGAAAGGGTTAGTTCTAGGCAGTTACAAGAAAAATAAGTAACTGTATACTTCTCATGCTGGAAAGTATAAGACGTCTTTTAAACTTGCAGTAGTTGCACAGGTCAGTGCATTATACAAACAAACATAAAAACACGTTACTGCAATAAAATACAAGAGGCCCATGGGCCTTATAGGTCACCTGAGTATCATGTAACAATTTATCTTTCCGACAATGGAATTTGATTCGTGTTTTAAACCTGAGGCCATCAAAATTCACAATTTTGAAAGCACCATTGCTTATCATAATTATTCACTAAGCATGCTTACTCTATTTACTTAATACCCAGAGGAAGATCAGAGTAACAGAGAAAATGCACTTCCACTTTATAACCAATTGTGCACCCCACCCCACAGGAACCACTGACCCTGGGGCCACATATTTTAAAATTTTGAAAATTTTAACATAAATTTTATTTCATCATAAATGGTTAATTAATACCAAAGAGTAGAAGATTTCAATGCCATTAATTTATTTTCAGACTGTGTACTCCCCCCCCTCCCCGATACCCCTGACCCAGGAGGCATGGAATTAACTATTTTGCTAGAAGCAACCTTCTTCGTCACAAATATATAAACCTAGATCATTGGCATAATACCCAGGAGCAAAGGAAAAGATTTTCAAAGAAATAATGTATATTCACTATATAGTCAAAAGAGCCCTCCCCCCTTTTAAACCAAATAGCTGATTTACTGATTGTATGTTGTTAAACATTCTTCTCAGATTTTTCACTCATATGGAGACGCCACCACTTTCCAGTGGAGAGCTACAAATTTTGCCCTATACTCGGCACTCGAGCAGTGATTGATCTTTTTCGTGCAAGCACCTACTGCGACACGGGTCCTCGGTTAATACATTCTCATCCAAAGGGCTGGTCTCCATGTCCCACACTGGGATAAGAACTGACTCTTTACTTTGCGACTCTAGAGCAGACGCTCTAACCACTGCGCCACGCGGGCTAATGCTAGATAGCCAGCACGAAAACGCAGGTCACAATTCCTCACCGATCCCCCTGACAATAAATCAGTCTCTGTGTGGAAAGTCACAAAAAAAGTTGTAAGTTGTACGACAGGTAATTTTAAGACTGTCCCATCAATGTATATAAAACCGAAATATTTTAGGAATCAAAGAGTTAAAATTTCATTCAGAAAATAAGTATTGGAGATGGTATTTCCGATGATGATCAGTCTGTCTGTCTGTCTGTAAATAATTTTTCAAAATGCTACTCCTCCTACAGTTTTTGTCTGATTTCTATATAACTTGGCACACAAGTAGACTACACTAAAACACACAATTTAGTGCATCGATTTTTAGCCGGGCTTATTGCTCAAAGAGCAATTGCCGGCTTATGTGATCCTGTTCAAGGCAGGATGTTGACCCCATAGTCGCCATTTTAAAGTTACGTGCAAAAATATAGTTCTTACTCTCAACCGCTTTTGAGATAATACAAACGCTAAATAAAGCAACAAAAATAAAACGAAGTTTTATCTATATAAAATAAACATTAGTAGTAATGACTTTAAAAACTTCATAAGTCAAAGAACATAGTTCATTAGCGTAAGGATTTCTGATAATTAGTGTTACCATAGTTCTCTACACATACGAAGTAAAGCAGGAGAGGGAACCAGACTGGCCTGTTTGTTTACATTCAGCTGCGGTACCAGACTAATTCTGATCCTGACAAAATCGGACCGTGGTATTAGGATTGAAAAACTCACTGTCAGTGCCTTATCATTTATATTGATAGTTTTAAAATAATTTTTTCATCAGAATATAAACGTGATTCATGTAAGAAATCCATTCTACTCTGTAAATGAGCCCGGCTCTCTGTACTTCTGAGTACTTTGATTGATTTCCATGAACGCTATTGCAATGATTACTAAAAATAGAAATTTCGTTGAAATTTCTTTAAAACGCTACTCCTGCAGTTTTTGTCCGATTCCAATATAACCTGACATACAAGGAGACAACACTAAGATACATATTGAGTGCATCGGTTTTAGAGAATTCGCCGTGGAAAAAGGAGCCCCAGATAGCAGTTATGTCATATCATCCTTTAATGCATCCGTATTGGTGTTGCCAGGGTTACTAAAAATAGAAATTTCTGTAAAACTCCTTTAAAACGCTATTCGTCCTACAATTTTGATCAGATTTCGATACAATTTGGCACACAAGTAGACTACACTTAGATACATTAGTCTATCTATTGCTGCCTGTTGCAGAGTTTCAAATCCAAGTGCTACTTCTCCGTCGATGGGACCGTATAAACCGAGGTCCCGTGTTACAGTAGGTGCGGGCACGAAAAAGACCCCTCCCTCAATGGCCCTAAGTGCCGAGTATAAGACGAAATTGCAGCTTTCCACCGGCAAGTAGTGGCGTCTCCATATGAGTGAAAAATTCTCGAGAAGGCATTAAACAACGTACAATCAATCATTCAATCCTTTTTTTTTACACGTACAGACCAGTAGAGCTACAGTATCATCAGAGTCTTCTGATGGTAATATAGCTTAGATTTCGCATTTCTTTCTGTCCAACAATCTGATTGAATAATTACTAAAATGCTTGCATCTTTTCAAGTTTTTCAGATTTGGAATTTTACTCGTCTACTAAATACCCCCCCCCCCCCCCATTTCAATTTGCTAATTTGCTTCCGACCACAATGGAATTATTTACTATCAACAACACAGTAGTCTAGAGTTTTTATCGTCAAAAAAAGAAAAAGATCCGGAAAGAAATGTCCTACCTTGAGCTAAATAAACACCAGGATGGCAACGTGTTTTTGGGGGGGGGGGGACTAAACAAATATACCTGGGCTTGGCCAAAAAAAATTTCAAGTTCAATATCCGGAGTGTTTGTGTTATTTATTCAAGTTGAAAAATCCAATCATGCTTGACGACTACGGGCCGTGCATGGCCCTTTTTCAACATTGAAAGCTTATACTGGACTCCATGTCACTGAACCGGAAGTGAATATCGCAGTGTATATTTGACGTCTATAAAACCTTGTTCAAATAATTGTTCAACGTTATTAGATTCAGTTATTTGAAATATCTTTAAGAGAAAAGTTATCAATTCTTTTTCTAACTTATATAATGACGATATGAACCAGGGACAGATAATTCAGTTTTTTATAAGGCTTCAATTTTAATCATTGAAAGCCAAGTCAACAAAGAACCAAGCAACTAGACTTAACGACCTGATGAGGCACTGTTTTGTTTGATAAAATATTTTTTTAATTGATCACATTGGTAATATAATATTGTTCATGAACCTTTACATGTAATTTGTTTGTTTCTTTTCTTCAATATTACGTCAAATATTCACTGCGGAGTTCACTTCCAGTTTAGTGGCATGGAGTCCAGGATAAGCTGTCAAAGTGGGTAAAGGGCCAGGAACGGCCCGTAGTCGTCAGACAGATTGGACTTCTTAAATAGCACAAACACTCCGGATACTGAATTAGTTCTGAGATTTTTCTGACCAAGCCCAGATCTATTATTTTAAATGGGTCCCCCCAAAACACTTGGCCATCCTGGTGTTTTTTTAGTTGATGGTAGGAAATTTTTTTCCCCGATTTTTTTTTTTTTTTTTTTTTACGATGAAAACTTCAGACCCCTGTGATCATCAATATAAACATTCTTACTCACTACTAATCACCTCTGTCGCTACATTGTGACGTAACAATCGTGAATAACGACGTTTCGTTTCCGGGCAAACATGACGGTCACGTGACTTTCACGGCCAATCCGATGTTATTGAATTTGTGATTACTTATGTGAGGTATAATAATGTATTTTGTTTCCCATACTTATTTCGTGTTTAAATATTGGATGCCACAGCCACAAAAGTTTCTTGGTCATTGTGTGACCTTGTGTGTCTACTTCTTATGCATAAAGAAATGTGGAAATGCTGCAAGTACTCTATGTACCTCACCATTAATACCTCCTGATGTGTTTCGCCAGCTTCACAGATTACTTGATCCATTGGTTGATCATGTTACTAAACATGAAGTAGTTGTGTGTTTGTGTTTTGCTTCGCAATTGTTATCGAGTTTTCAGAGAACGGGAGGACACAACTTCATATTTAACTCCACAAGGTAACCCAATGTAATGTTCAATTATATTCATTGCTCTAAGTACGAAAAACTGAACATGAAAGGTGATACTGAACCTATTGGGTACTTTTAACGTCTAGCATATAGCACATGTGCTGAATGTTTAATGTGGGTAACGTAAATTTACCGTGATTTTCATTTGACTATTTATCATACCCCACTCAACAAGTTGTGTGAGGTATACTGTTTTTGACCTGTCCGTCTGTCAGAGTGTAAGTCAGTCGTTCCTGTTTTTCTTAATCCTCTTAAACCACTGCACAGAATTTCACCAAACTTTGCAGATATTTAGAACACAATGTGTAAATGTGCATATTACCAGGAAATTCCAATTCCTTTATTTTTCTGAGAATTTTCACACTTTTCAACTTAGATTTTTGGCCATGTCTTGTATATGGAGATGAACAGTTTGCCAGCGCAACTCCTCTTAAACCACTGCACAGATTTTCAGCACTTCGAGTTTCGTCGGAGCATGGGGTATGTGAACCTGCTCACTTTTTCTTTCATTAATAATGCATGTGACCTTTGCATTGAAAAAATAAAAACAATGGCCGGAAGAAGCAATGTACGCAAATTTTACAAAAAATCATTTAAAAATTCCGACTAAGACTAGAGGTCAAGGCCGAATCCAGATGTCTTTCAAAATATGCATCAGGACCTTTCACATCTCTGTGATTTTCATTATATTTCAAGAAGCAATGCTTTATTACATCTGAATACAAATCTTTTCTTGAACTAGATATCATTGAGATGGTGGACATCTCAAAAGGCCCAATTTCAATGAAAATTTAAGATAACTGAAAAGATTTTATTTTGAGGAGAAACACTTGTGTACTATCTAGGGATAGGTTGTTTTAGTCTAGAGGTGACAAAAAGTAACTAAACAAACAGAAGTGTCTGATGAGACTGTACTTCTATTGGTCTGTACGTAAAACAAAAGAAAAATATTTGGATTTGAAACTTAGTAAGCAGCAATAAATAGAATCATGCACTAAAATACATACAAAACCACGATTACCCCCTGTATGTTTGGTCAGATCCCCTGATCCAGTTCGAAGCATCTTAAATTACAGTCTTTTTCATGCTATTAAATCGTTTTCCCTTAGTACGCTAAATATGATATGTTTAGAGGCCTTAACACGCTTGTTTGTTTTTGAGGGTCACCGGTGTAACGAAGTGTTTAACACATCTGCTCTACACTCGCGAGGCAATAAGTCGATCTTTATGTCGCGCGTTCGAATTCCACAGTGGGACGTGGACACCGGTCTTTCGGATGAAACCGTTTAAACCGATGTCCCGTGTCGCTGGCACGAAAAAGATTCCTCTCTGCTAAATGGCCCTTAGCGCCGAGCATAGGATAAAAAAGTTGATGCTCTCAACCAGCAAGTGGTAACACCTTCATATGAGTAAATAAATCTTGAGAGCGATGTTAAACGACGTACACTCAATCTTTTTTTAAGGTGAAGAAAATCATCCACAAAATGTATGGAATGCATTCCATACATTTTGTGGATGTCTTTAAAAAAACAGTTTACTGAAGAGCATAAACCATCTTTGCAGACAAATATAATCTTTAATCAAGAGATTAGAGTTCCCAAACTAAAATTGTTCAGAAAGTTTTTCCAGTATTGTATGTGAAAAGCCACGTGATTTTATGCTGCTATAACGCTTTTTGCATTGGAGCTTGTGCTCATTACAATTACATCCTAGAATCTACACTTAAATTAATATTAATATAACGGGGACTTTTATGTATAATTAGCTAGTCAAAGTACAATTACCATGCAATAACTTTGTAAACGTAATTCATTTAATTACAAATCAATTTCAAAAACACTTTTTGAAACTTAAGCAGAGAGTTCACATAAAATGTAAATACGAATGCAGTATTAATAATATAAAGTAATAAAAGTTGACTTATAATATTGTAGCATACAGTATATAGGGAATTAATACTGCCTCGCTAGAGAGCTAGCTTCTCTGGTGATGCGGTCTCGTCTCCCTGTATTTCAGGCAAGTTAAGCAAAGGCGAGTCTGTTTAATTCTTGGATGGGTGACCGCTTCACGTAAAATATGCATATGAATTTTGAGCAATGTCTTTAAAATTACATTTAATATTCAAATGCAGTGTTCCCTATCCTACATCTGGTCAAAAGGTTTTCACCTGGCTACACGTAACGTTTTTCCACTTGGACTGATGTTGCAGAAAAAAGAAATTGATGGAAACATATTTACATGTCTTTTCTAGAACAAAAGGGTATTTTCAGCCATGTCGTAATATGGCTGTATAGAAACTCGTCAAACTTACATTGCAGTTTTGATTCGAGAAACGTGTCTATTTCTAGAAAATGTAGTATTCTTGAAACTGAAAGAGTCATCTGATTTCTTACATGTACCAGGAAGAGAAACACATTGGATGAACTAAAGTACTTTCAGTGGGGTATTTCTTTTTGCATATTTGGCTTTCTTCAGATCAATATATTTTGTGACTTTGTCATTGTCATATCTTCACTGGGGTCATCCACTGAAGTTATAATGAAAAGATCATCACATTCATACACAAAGTCAGACAGGCTAGAATTTATGGACTTCTTCAGGGTTGAGAGCAACTTTGAACTTTAGACTACATTGAATAGGATGCTCTTGGCCACTTGAAACTGGAGTGGGGAAATTTTCAGTGATCGTACTTTCACCTTGAGGAAAAAAGGGTAGTCTTTACAGATGGCTCCGCTCCAGACAACACAATTCTTTTTGTTTCATACGGGGAAAATTTTACTTAACACTTAGTTTTGTTAAGCTTTTCTTCAAAGACGTTCTATATATATATATATATATATATATATATATATATATATATATATATATATATATATATATATATATATATATATATATATATATATATATATATATATATGGAACGCAGTTTGTGTATAAAGTTGACACTTTCAAAGGGTAATGTTGGAAGCTTGCAGACGATTAATATCTTCTAAAGCTTTCTAAAGCATTCATTGACTTTCTAGCAAAATAAACTTATACTGGGGCTTTTGCAACAACCTGTTTCAAAAATGATTTTTACATTCTTGCCCATCTTTTATCTAAGACTTTATAATTAGGATTACTATAATGTGCACTTAATTCCACCGAATACCCAAACTCTGTCTACACTTTTGAAAAGAATTCATGCAATTTTTGATATTTGCATTTTCCGAATTTACTTTGGTTTATTTCTACTGTTCTACCCCTCGACCCTATTTCCATTTCTAGTTTCTGTGTTGATAGACACCTTTCCCTCGGAAAATTTCTTCCAATGCACTATGGTATGGTCACTGCCAATACGTACTTACAGAAAATTGGAATATCATGCATCCAATAGTACGCGTGTTCCTCTATTTGTTCCCAGAGGATAACTTCTACTTAACAAAGAGCCCTCTCTAACGGATGTTTTATTACAGTTTCTGTTTGTACGTCGCCATACCACATCCCCTTTACTATATGATCTATCATCGTCTAAATGGAATGATCACTAATGGCTATAACCACACTTGTCCGAAAAATCGTTTTCCTTGCTTTTTTACGATTTTGATATTTTAAATGCCAGGAAAACGTCAGAACCGTCATTACGTAAACTGGGAATTCGCCGCCTCCAACCGGAGGTGGAATTCTCAGGTTGATTTTCGATTCTTGCAAATCGAATTAAATGCTGAATTCACATTTTATCGAAAGTTCAATACCTTTAGTACCCACAATCATCGTTTTTATGGTTCGTTTACGAGACTATATAATCCGATGAAAACATTTTATCTGACTGTCGAGATTTGTTTTCATTTCGTGCTTTTTAAAATCTTGCAACTTCGGATCGGAATATGTAGTTTGAAAAATCTGACGTTTTTCTGGCTTTTTAAAGATTGTGATATTTTACATGCAGGTAGTTTTCCTGGCATGTAAAATATCAAAATCTTTAAAAAGCCAGGAAAACATCAGATTTTTCGGACTACGGAATATGGAGTGGTAAATTCTTTTCATCGATATTGGTGAATTCTAGGAGCATTGTGTCATTGATAAAGTGTGATTTCTGCATCTAATTCGGTTCCCAAGTATAGAAAATCAACTCCGGGTGGAGAAATGAAATTCACAGTTTTCGTAATGGCGCAGGTTCTGACGTTTTCCTGGCATGTTAAATATCAAAATCGTTAAAAAAAAAAACAGGAAAACGTCAGATGTTTCGGACTATAACCACACGTGCTAGCCTCAAAAACTGAGAATTTTGATAATGCATTGTTTGGAACCAATCGATTAAAAGTCTTCTATTTTTGCAAATCTTGTAAATATATTACGCAAGTGGCGTAATAAGATCATGCATTTCGTGTTTACAATTTCAAATGATGTAAATTATTCTTAAAGTTTATTCAATCAATATGCAAGGTCGAATCACGTGATAAGAACGTCAGAACGAGGACCTTCCAGATTAGTTTTTGAAAACAAGAAAATTCTCATTAATAAACGTTTTTAATTAACATACAATTTTCGGACGCGTGACTCTAATTTAGGAAAAGCAAGTGCTATTTCCTAGCTGCAGAACTTACGACACAACATGCTTTGCGCACTGTTGGGTAAAATATCTCCGCTTTCCGATTTTTAAGTACTACCTACTTCTAGACACGTCTTTAACCTAATTTTATTCACCTACCAATCCTTCACACATCACTCTACAAACCAATGAACTCTCAAATGAATGGCAGAAAATTCAGAACAAGTAAGTTTATTGGTCTGTAAAGACGACTAAAAAGGATTGTGAGGTAAGCATTATATTTAGTTGATTTAGAACCTCGAGGATAAGGACGCACTGCTGGGGATAATTTCTCAGGGTCGATCAACTGTCATACCCTCTTATTTCATACAGATTCATATCTTTGCATCTGCCTTATATTGAGAATGCGTGGCGCAGTGGTTAGAGCGTCTGCTGTAGCGTTGCGAAGTAAGAAATTGATCCATACGCCGCAGGTTCGAATTCCACTGTGGGACGTGGAGACCGGTCATTCGGATAAGACCCTTTAAACCGGATAAGACCGTTTAAACCGAGGTCCCGTGTCGCAGTAGGTGCTGGCACGATAAAGATCCCTCCTTGCTCAATGGCTGTAAGTACCGAGTATGGGACAAAATTCGCAGCTCTCCACCGGCAAGTGAAAAATTCTCGAGGGGGGGGGGGAGGGGGCGTTAAACAATATGCAATCAATCATAATGAGAGGAGTTCATGGCGGGTGTGACCTGTCAGTAGGGAATGCATACTCTTCCATGGCACCTGATCCCACTTGCGAAAGTTGACTCTACTACGATCTGATTTAGTTGGGTTTAAGCTTGATATATGTTCGTTATTTACACATGTCACTACAATTCTTGCTTGGATTTCACACCTAAGACACTGCTTTTGATCACTTACTGACTGTTTGACATATTACAATTATGATTAAAATCCTAGGCTTTTTATTCCTTAGGAGTATAACAGTCTCAAATTGTTTTTGTAATTTATAAGTCAATTGATCTATTGTATATTGTTTAACGTCCTACTCGAGAATTTTTCACTCATATGGAGACGTCACCGTTTGCCGATGAAGGGCTTCAAATTTACACTTATACTCGGCGCTCAGGGTCATTGAGCATGAGGGTTCTTTATTGTGCAAACACCCACCGTGACACGGGCGACTAGACCTATTTGAATGTTAAGTAATAGACTGCTAGAGGTATGAATGTGTGTGACCCTGAATACTTGTTTCCTTAAAGCACAAGTCTACAACTAAAGAAGAGTACTTTACATTAACTCGAGAATCATTTTTTTCTTCTAAATATTTAAAAGAGAAGAATTGAGACACATTCTTAATTTTATTAAAAAATAATTAAACATTTTGTAAACCAAATGATCCGTCGTGGTTAACATTTGAACATTTTCAGCTTCTTCTCTGAAACCACTGAACCAATTTCAATCAAATTTTGTATACAGCATCTATGGGTAAAGGGGAACAAAAAATGTGAATTTCATGATCCCTGCCCCCCTGTGGCCTGAGATGTGGGGCCAAAACCACTAAAATTAATGAAATCTTTAAAAACCTCTTCTTTACTCCTGGACATCAAGCAGGGAAACTCTCTGAAAGTAAATTAATGCTTTGAAATCTGCTCTTTGGTATTATGGTGTCACAACAGTATTAATTTCTGCTATATATTCTTACCAAAAATGCGCAAGTTTGAGTAGATGTAACTAATTCAAAACAAACTTCTGAGAAGTTTCCTTTTCAGATCTTGTAAAAACCATTCTTTATAAAGATTTTAGTACCATAAAATACATAGCCATCCAGCAAGGCACGCAAGTTTGTTTCGGTCGAAGTCGAGCAGGTGCTTGAAAATCTAGTCCTGGGCCTAATCACTCCCCACTCTTGACAGTATACAGAAAAATTAGCACGCCCTAAATTTTAATAAATCTGGTCAATACAGGAAGTTTACATGTTGTTTTTCATCTCATAAAAAATTCAGCTCCAGTCTCGTATCAAAATGCCCGAATCGGAAGGGAAGATTCCGGGATTATTTTGCGTCAGCCATGATTTGACGTTGCCAAAGTGTAATACTGTTATGACACCATTAATCAACCATTTATGATGAAATAAAATTAATGATAAAATTTCCAAAACTTTTAAATATGTGGCTCCAGGGTCGATGGTTCCTTTAAGGTGGGATGCACAACACTGGTTATCAAGTGAATGTGCATTTTCTCTTTGTTACTGTGATCTACCTCTGAGTATTAAGTAAATAGCGTAAGCATGCCAAGTTTTTAATTATGATAAGCAATGTTACCTCTTTCAAAATTGTTAATTTCATGGCCTCTGGTTTAATACACAAACCAAATTCAACTACTGGAAAGTTGTTACATGATACTCAGGTGACCTATAAGGCCCGTGGGCCTCTTGTTTAATCTAATAAAGATATTTCTTTTCTAAATAATAATGTACAATTTATAGTTATACAATATAAATCTAATGTAATATAGAAAGAAGATTTTCCCGTTTTACAGTTAAGATATTTGGTGTATGGGGAAAATTTTTAATCTGATATGAGGTCGTTAGATTCTTTGTGAAAAATACCACTGACAGCTGCGTTCCTAATCAGCAATCGGCTCATCCTAGAGCAGACACTTTCAACACTGCGCCAAGATGGCGACTACCGAATAAATGCGAATGCAATTTTAATATCAGTATGCGGGATCGACCAAAGTAAGACAATGTTTTCGCTCTAAAACTACTTTACCAACCGCAAGAGGTAATAATGTCTTTGACATGAAAGTGAAATCTGAATGATGCTGAAACATATGGAGATAAGGAACAGCATTCAAGATCAAAAGTCCATACAACAATACAGGAGCACATCAAACATGGACCTCCGAGAAATCAGAAGTGGGATCAGGTGCCATTGAGGGGTAAGGATACCCTGCTGACCGGTAACAACTGCTGTGTGCTCCTTGTCATGATCGGGAAATAACAGAAAAATCCGTCGTCAAATCAGTGTACTAATAATTAAAATGGAAAACATTAGTTAGCATTTGACTCAATGATAAATTGTAATTGCTGACAAGGTCACTGCATCGACCATATTACTTATGAAATGATCGATATTATATGAAACATCCACAAAATTATCCCGCCTTGTTTCCAAAGGGGGTATCTAAAAATGTGCTCCTTGTCGTTATCGGGAAATAATGGACAAAAATACGTCATCAATTCAGTGTATAAATAATGGGCTAACAGTTGATAAGAAAAAAAATTAGTCAGCATTTGACTTATGATAAATTGTATTTGCTGACAAGGTCATTGTATCGACCATAGAACTTACAAATTGATGACTTTTAACAAATTTGATGATATTCTCGTTTCATCAACTTGTTTGTCAGTAATATACCTCGTTTTAGAAATTGTTCATGCGTAGAGCATACTCTTGCGTATCGAATCAACTGAGATATATAAATTCCGTACGCAGGTGATGAAGGTATGAATATATTCATTATGTTTGTCAAGTTGCCTTATTTTAGCTGGCAATACAGAAATGGATCAAAATTGCCCGATAGGGTTTGAAAATTGAAAATATTTTCAGAAAACTTGCAAAGGAGAACCTGAAGCAAATTAACGTTGCACCGATTACGAGAGACAACTTTTAAGAAATGTTAAAATCGTATATCGTTATAATAAGCACTAACTTGCAGCAGGGTCCCGGACATTTTGACTGGCCATTGTCCGCACAATCATCTGCGCTGACGGCGTCTGAAAAAAGATACATTTTCTTTATATAGAATAATTCAACGATGAAATGAGTTTTGTACCAGGTAGACGGACTTTGTTGATTTTGAATACTTTGATGCATGCAACAAAACATTGATTTCTGTAAGAAATAAAATCATTGCTATCTAGCTAAATTTAAGAATAAAATGTTGCTAAGCACTGAAACTTACGCATGAGGAAACTGCACACTAAAATGCCAATAAAAAAGAGTAATTTGTTCATCGTAAAAAATACCGTCGACACACTGAACTCAAAACTTTTCGTTCACTGTCAAAAGAAATTTCAAATTCCTCACGCAGTGGGCGAATCTAAATATAAAATGATCGGTCACGTGGGTCAGCTAAAAGTGTCAGGCTATGCGATGAAAATATACTTTTAAATAAAAATAATTAAGTAAAAAGTTTTAGGCGAAATTTAAGAGTTTACTTTTCTTTTTCTCCTCCACAATATTTACCATTTGTTACTTTGCCATAAAATGATGCTTAATATATGTGGTTTAGTGTGTTATTAATTTTCTTACATTAGAATGCCGACTATAACAGAGTGGAGACTAGCTGCACTAATGTAGACCTTTCTGATTTTTCTTTTTACTTGATACCCCCCCCCCCAAAAAAAAAAGGTGTGGGAGAGGGCTACATAATTGCATCTAAGTGGAGACCTAAATAGTTCGTCCCCCATCGGCAAGCGATGTTGACATAATATGAATGAAAAATTCTCGAAAAGAACGTTTGTTAAGCGCCTCGGGAATTTTTAACAAGGCTGCCGGTTGAAAAAAAATTCTCTGTAATTCAACTGAAAAATATCGGGCCGCAGTTGGGCTGTTATATCTTTTGTTTGTATGTTGGTTGACGTCCAAATCTATTTTTTTTACTCATATGGAGACGCCACCATTAGCCAATGAGGGCTGCAAATTTTGTGCTTTCATCGATCGGCACTCAGGACCAATGAGAAGGGAGGGGTCTTTTTGTTCCAACACCTACTACGACATGGAGACTAGGTTTATACGGTCTAATTCGAAGAAACAGTCTCCATGTTCCGCTGTGGATCGAACCCGTCACTACACAGTAGTAAACAATCAATCATTTGCACAAAAGACATAAGTAATTAAATATTTCGTTCTTTATTCTAGCAAATTTACACATCAAAAGCTCACCAACGCAATAATAAGAGAATAGTTTATTACGGATAATTGTTCAAATTAATGAAAAAAACCTTTTAGACTAATATATTCTTTTAAAAGCTGCAGTTCTGCAGCTACACATAAAAAAACCAGAAGTCTCTGTTGAGACTGTAGCTCTACTGGTTTGTGCTTATAACAAAGGATGAGAAAAGAAGCAATTGCTATTAGACCAAAACTGTAGAAGGAGTAGCGTTTTAAAGGAATTTCACACATTTCTATTTTTAGTAACAATGGCAACACTTTCATCAAAATCAAAAACCAATGAACTACTCTATATATCTTAGAGTAGTCTACTTGTGTGCCAAGTTATATTGCAATCAGACCAAAACTGTTGGAGGAGTAGCGTTTTAAAGGAATTTCACAGGAAATTCTTTTTTTAGTAACCATGGCAACACCGTTCATCGAAATCAAAATCTGATGCACTATTCTATGTATAATAGTGTAGACTACTTGTGTGCCAAGTCATATTGAAATCAGGTCAAAATTATAGGAGGAGTAGAGTTTTAAAGGAATTTCACAGAAAATTCTATTTTTATTAACCATGACAACACCATTCATTGAAATCAAAAATGGATGCACTATTTTATGTATCTTTATGTAGTCTACTTGTGTGCCAAGTCATATTGAAATCAGATCAAAATTGTAGGAGGAGTAATGTTTTAAAGGAATTTCACAAAAAAATTCTATTTTTAGTAACCATGACAGCATCGTTCATCGAAATCAAAATCCGATGCACTATTTTATGTATCTTTGTGTAGTCTACTTTTGTGCCAAGTTATCTCAAAATCAGATCAAAACTGTAGGAGGAGTAGCATTTTAAAGGAATTTCACAGGAAATTCTTTTTTTAGTAACCATGGCAACACTGTTCATCGAAATCAAAAACCGATGCACTATTTTATGTATCTTAGTGTAGTCTACTTGTGTGCCAAGTTATATTGAAATCAGATCAAAATTGTAGGAGGAGTAGCGTTTTAAAGGAATTTCACAGAAAATTCTATTTTTAGTAACCATGGCAACACCATTCATCGAAATCAAAAACCGATGCACTATTTTATGTATCTTTGTGTAGTCTACTTCTGTGCCAAGTTATATTGAAATCATATCAAAACTGTAGGAGGAGTAGCATTTTAAAGGAATTTCACAGGAAATTCTATTTTTAGTAACCATGGCAACACTGTTCGTCGAAATCAAAAACCGATGCATTATTTTATGTATCTTAGTGTAGTCTACTTGTGTGCCAAGTTATATTGAAATCAGATCAAAATTGTAGGAGGAGTAGCGTTTTAAAGGAATTTCACAGAAAATTCTATTTTTAGTAACCATGGCAACGCCATTCATCGAAATCAAAAACCGATGCACTATTTTATGTATCTTTGTGTAGTCTACTTCTGTGCCAAGTTATATTGAAATCAGATCAAAACTGTAGGAGGAGTAGCATTTTAAAGGAATTTCAGAGAAAATTCTGTTTTTAGTAACCATGGCAACACCGGTCATCGAAATCAAAATCCGATGCACTATTTTATGTATCTTTGTGTAGTCTACTTGTGTTCCAAGTTATATTGAAATCAGATCAAAATTGTAGGAGGAGTAGCGTTTTAAAGGAATTTCACAGAAAATTCTATTTTTAGTAACCATGGCAACACCATTCATCGAAATCAAAAAACGATGCACAATTTTATGTATCTTTGTGTAGTCTACTTGTGTGCCAAGTTATATTGAAATCAGATCAAAACTGTAGGAGGAGTAGCATTTTAAAGGAATTTCACAGGAAATTCTATTTTTAGTAACCATGGCAACACCGGTCATCGAAATAAAAATTCGATGCACTATTTTATGTATCTTTTTGTAGTCTACTTGTGTGCCAAGTTATATTAAAATCAGACCAAAACTGTAGGAGGAGTAGCGTTTTGAAAAATTGTTTACAGACAGACGGACAGACAGACAGACAGACGGACGGACGACGGACACATTACTATCGCATAAGCTCTTCTGGTCTCTGACCAGTAGAGCTAAAAACACTCTTCAACATTTTCCAAACAAGCTTAGCAGACTAAGTATGAAAGTTAAAAATAGGGGACATTTTTTTCTGCATTATTTTCTTCAACAAAGAAATTTCTATGTATATACCATATACATTCAAACAGGATTTAAATAATCTTGATTCTACACGCTTTAAATCTAGAAATAATATCAAGAATGAAAGGTTTTAGTCGAGGCTTTTGCTAAAGATAACATTTTGTGTTTTGCCTTCTAGGGTCGAATTATTTATAGTGAATTAAAGTAATGGATTTAGTAAGGTATATGATAAACATTGTAGAATCCAGAATGACCCTCGAGCTTCAACTAGCATTATCAATATTCCATTGATTACGCATGATCTGAATCAATGATCATTCTAACGCTACAATATAAACATTTGGAAGTATATTTTCAACATGAAGATACAAACATATTTGATTTTTTTTATAAGGATGGCATGTAGTCCAATCAACTTTTTAAACTAGAACAGAATCGCTCAAGACTAGATCTGTCGTCTACTTGTAAAAGAATTGTTGTTTACAATAAACGAGCCGTTCCGCATCCATCCCTTACTTACAAGGGTTCGTTAAGGCACAATTACAACAGATGCACTTCCTTTCATAATCATTTTGTTAACTTAATACAAGTGACCATGAAATGACCTTGCTTTATACCTACAGTACAGACATAGAGGATCCAATATTTCCCGCGCGCCTCCGCGGTATAATCACAACGCGGGATTTGACCAGATGAGACAGGTAAACCGCATCCCCTTCGCGGCAACCAGATCATCCCGAAAAAAAATTAACACTGTTTAGTTCTTGCACAGGAGTCTGAAGTTTTTATCGTCCAAAAAAAAAAAAAAAAAAAAAAAAAAAAATCCGGAAAAATTTTTTCCTCTTAATAAAAAAACTTATCTACGACTAATTCAGTTTGAGCGTTTTTGTTATTTATTCAATTGAAAAATTCAACTTTTTACTTATTTAATGGACGCCATACTAAACCGGAAGAAATCTCGCAGTGTATATTTCGTTTATACTTGTTCAAATGAAATAAAATAAATATTGTTCAACGTAATTTTATTCAGTTATTTTGAATATATGTTTATATAAAGCTAGCAACCAGGGCTTATATTCAGTTTTTACAAGCGCCAAATAAATAAAATTATGATTTATTATTTTGTTTGAAAAATATATCTTTTTATTGATCAAGTATGGTACCATAAAATTGTTAATATATTTTCAATTACGTCATTTATTCATTAAAGATGAGCTGTCAAACTGGAAAAAAGGTCATGAGATTTCTTAACTTTAAATATATAGCACAAACGTGTTCCGGCGGCTTATAACATTTTCCTGTTTAAACTAAAACACTTTGTGTGTCATAACTTATTACGATTGTATTTTAATCACTTTTTACTTATTTAATTATGAAAAGTAAAATTTCTAAAATGTAGTTTGAAAATGTTTATAAAGCTAGCAAATATATAATTAAAATTATGATTTAACTTAATATATTTTCTTCGTCAATTAAAGTAGGAGACAATAACGTGTTCGGGGCTTATAATTTTCCTGTTTAAACTACATTTGTGTGACATACAACATATACAAACAACAAACTAAATCATTATTGCTATCCGTTTTCGTCCGTCGTCCGTCGTGTGTTAACATTTGAACATTTTCAGCTTCTTCTCTGAAACTGCTGAACCAATTTCAACCAATTTTTTTATACAGCCTCTATGGGTGAAGGGAAACAAAAAATGTGAATTTCATGGTCCCTTGCCCCCTGGGGCCTGAGCAGTGGGGCCAAAACCATTAAAAAAAATGAAATCTTTAAAAATCTTCTTCTTTCCTCCTGGACTTCAAGCAGGCAAACTGTTAGCATGAATGTAATGTCTATTGAGTCCTCTACCAAAATTGTGAAATTCATGGCCCCAGGGTCAGGGGTTCTAGTGCTAGGGTGGGGCTATATAGATTATATAGTGAAAATGCACTATTTCTTTGAAAATCTTCTTCTCTGCTCCTGGGTATTAAACAAACTAACTAAGTACATATTTATTATGAGCAAGAGTGCCTCTTTCAGAATTGTGAATTTTATGGCCCTAGGGTCAGGGGTTCTGGTGTTAGGGTGGGGCTCTATTGATTATTTAGTGAAAATGCATTAATTCTTCACAAAATCTTCTTCTCTGCTCCTGGATATTAAATAAATTAAGTAAGTACATAGTTATGATGAGCAAGAGTGCCTCTTCTAAAATTGTGAATTTTATGGCCCCTGGGTCAGGGGTTCTGGTGTTAGGGTGGGTCTCTATTGATTATATAGTGAAAATGCATTATTTCTTTGAAAATCTTCTTCTCTGCTTCTGGGTATTAAATAAACTAACTAAGTACATAGTAATGATGAGCAAGAGTGCCTCTTTCAAAATTGTGAATTTTATGGCCCCTGGGTCAGGGTTTCTGGTGTTAGGGTGGGGCTCTATTTATTATATTGTGAAAATGCATTAATTATTTAAAAATCTTTTTCTCTGCTTCTGGGTATTAAATAAACTAACTTAGTACATAGTAATGATGAGCAAGAGTGCCTTTTTCAAAATTGTGAATTTTATGGCCCCACGGCCAAGAGTTCTGGTTTTAGGGCGGGCCTAAATAAGTATAGAGTGAAAATACATTAATTATTTGAAAATCGTCTTCTCTGCTTCTGGGTATTAAATAAACAAAGTACATAGTTATTATGAGCAAGAGTGCCTCTTTCAAAATTGTGAATTTTATGGCCCTAGGGTCAGGGGTTCTGATGTTAGGGTGGGGCTCTATTGCTTATATAGTGAAAATGCATTAATGCTCCTGCGCAGCACATTTAAGGATACATTAAGGAGGCGGGCCCTAATTTGTACGGAAATGTTTACTATGACGTCACACATAATACAAGGTCTTCAAAATACCACAAAATAAAATGAATGAAATACATAGTTATGATAAGTAAGAGTGCCTCTTCCAAAATTGTGAATTTTATAGCCCCAGGGTTAGGGGTTCTGGTGTTAGGGCGGGGCTCTATTGATTATGTAGTGAAAATGCAGTAATTCTTTGAAAATCTTCTCCTCTGCTCTTGGGGGGGGGGGGGGGGGTACATAGTCTGAAAATAAATTAAGGACAGATGATACAAACAATTTTTTTGTTTGAAAAAGATTTAATATTATGTCACAAGTTAAGAAATGTGGATGGTTCTTAGAAATTTTTCTCCTAAGAACTGGAATATCAAAAAGACTGGGAAAATTTTGTATAGACAAATCACATTAAGTAAAGGTTTATAGGTGAAAACAAATTTCAGAATATGTTAACATGGTGCTAAAAGTGTAATATAAACTTAAGAAAAATATACCAAGCCAGGTGAATTTGATTAGGAAAAGCTAAATGGTAAAAATCAGCCTATGTGATATTGCTAATTTTTTGTAATTTTGATCTTCCTCTTAAAATTCACCTGGCTTGGTATATTTTTCTCAAGTTTATATTACACTTTTAGCGCCAAGATAACATATTCTGAAATTTGTTTTCACCTGTCAACCTTTGCTGAATGTGATTTGTCTATATTTGTTTTTTTATTGAAATATTACTAATATTTTCCAAGTCTATTTCATTTTTCAGTTCTCTGGAGAATAAATTCTAAGAACCATCCACTTTTCTAAACTTGTGACATGAAATTAAATCTTTTCCAAAGAAAAAATTTGTTTGTATCATCTGTCCTTAATGCTTTCAAATCTGCTCTTTGGTATTAATCAACCATTTATGATGAAATCAAATTTAGGATAAAATTTCCAAAACTTTGAAATATGTGGCTCCAGAGTCAGTGGTTCCTTTGGGGTGGGGTGCACAACTGGTTATAAAGTGGAAGTGCATTTTCTCTTTGTTACTCTGATCTACTTCTGGGTATTAAGTAAATAGCGTAAGCATGCCAAGTTTATAATTATGATAAGCAATGGTGCCTCTTTCAAAATTGTGAATTTCATGGCCTCTGGTTTAAAACTCGAATCAAATTCAATTGTTGGAAAGTTGCTACATAATACTCAGGTGACTTATAAGGCCCGTGGGCCTCTTGTTGAAATGCACATGCTAAAATATGGTCGCGAGTTTGATTAGACCTTTTAAAACATTCCCATTCAAAAGAAATACGCATGAAAATAACGAGGTATATTTAGCTTTAGTGAAAAAAAACGAAACTTTTGCATAGTACGAGTATTCCTCTTTATGTATAATGGATCTTGGTTGCGATCCTGTGGATATGGATTAACAGACAAGAATATTTTCACCTGTTCAATTTTCCATCAATTTCAAATGACCATTTACTAATATAAATCTGTGCATATAATTTCTTCTCTATAAATACATCGTTCCAAATCAATACTACAATTGAAAAAAGTATTATAAAAGCTATCAATAAAATATTTCGGCAAATTAAGAAATAATTTTTTTATTATCAATTTTTATTATCAATTTTAAGTACAACGATTGGAATTTTGATGAAGATAAATTATCAAAATATAATACAGTGTAACATAAATAATGTCAATAAAGATAATGTCAACAGCTAAAAATACATCAATTTAGCTAGTTGTAAAATGCACAAAGTATTTGTCACTTCTGAGAAATACATGTATCTCAATAATATAGTTTACAGTTCACATATAGCACTAAACACAAGACAATTTGTGTAATTTACATTTGAATTAGACTGTTGGCATGAGAACGAGTGGTCGCATCTAAAGTTAAAGGGTTTTGAAAATGGGCGATGATCTTCTCTCGCGATCTCTTGTGAACATCTCCAGTTGCGGTCCCTTTCATCAGTTCACAAACTGGAAGAACTTTGTAAACATGGTCAATGTCTGTAGAACACTTTTCTAGGGTCATTTCCGTCCTCCAGAATTGTATAACATATCCTGCAACTCGTGTTTTGTCCCTGGGCTTCCCTGGCAACACACCTCTTCAACTCGTCCCATACTATTTGAATGTGGTCTCTGCATTAAAAAAAAGGTTTTTAGTAAAAAAAAAAATAAACTGTGCAATGACAAAAATTACAAAATTATACCCTTGTTTTATAAGACCTATTATCATTTAAATTTATGAATTAACAAAATGAATAGATTACTCCAAAATCATGATTAAATTAAGTTTAACTTACGTAAAGTTAACATAAGTACCTGCTGGCCAATCATCTCACCAATACACCGATCCATTTCTTATGTGGGTGTGTGAATTTTGACCAATCAGATCGCTGCATTATCGCGTCATTTGCATCTGCGCTGAGGTCGGACATCAGTCGGACAAAATGGCGCTGTGTTTACGGAGATGCTACAGAAAAATTGTTTATAATCCGTTGTCTTTTTAAAAGTTGATTATTTGCTACTTTGCCGTGGTGAAGCACTGTTAGTTTGGGACGTGTAAATTCGATAGCAGGTACCCAGATAAGCTGATGGGAGCAAAATTCATTCCATTTCCCAAGCCGAACTCTGATTTACAAAAATGCTTGCGATGGATTTCCTTCCTTGTGTAGACGACCTCACGATCAGCTTAACGTAGACAAAATTACGAAACATACGTACATATGTTCAAAGGTAAATATCATAGAAATGCTAATCTACATATTACAAATAAAATGCGTACAATGACATGTGCAGATGTGCACACTACCGGTATATCAGCAGTGCGGCAATGTAAGCAATGATCGATCATTTAGGCATTCAAGTGCATATTGTGTGTCAGATCTATATACAATCTTTATCATATGCTAAGTTTTAGTCTTGGATTTGCGGGATTTTTTTTAGTTATCATAAGTTTAAAATATTGGTGAATCAATAAACGAAATAGCATAATTAAAATTATATATATGAAATAGGCCATAGTAAATAAATTGCTAGATTCTCATCCGAATTTTATTAAAAATTGAGGCGGGCGGGCGGCTTCTATTTTATATTTTTTATTTTTTCAATTTTGCAGATTTTTTATTGACCTGGTCAATCAGTGTAATTTTATCTACAATACCCGAATAAAAGTCATAGTAAAGGTTCAATTATCTCTTACTTCACATCATCACCAATCTTTTTCAACCAATGACCCTTGTTAAAAAAAAAGTTGTTTAATATATATTCGCATGTATTACAGCAATTACCATCTTTTCAGCTGTCAAAATCATGTCGACTTTCGCGGAATTTAAAACGAAAGTAGAATGGTAGATGAATACCGATCCCGATCAGAATTAAGATGAAGAAAAACAGAAATAAAAAAAATCGAGGCGGGGGTATAAAATCGGAGCGGGAGGGGATGAGAAGCTAGCAGGAGAGGTCGCTGATGGTTCCTGTCAAACAGAAAGGGATATCCCTTTTACTCCTGATGATGTATCAAAGTAAAAAATTAAGAACTTATTTGAATTTTATACTGGGTTAACATTTTCAAGATTTTTAATGCCTATTTGCATTTCTTTTTCAATGTAAGAACACAAACCCAATCGTCTATGAGGAGAAAAGGAAAGAAGCTCAAATGGACAGATTTCCTTTGTCACAACAACTGTTTATGTATTTGTGTCGACTTAGAAATGCTTTACATTTTAAAGATCTGGCATTTAGATTTAATGCAAAGGTTCAGACAGTGTCAACAGTTGTAAATGGAGTGGTCAAGTATAGGTATTTAAGATTAGGCTCACTAAGGTACTGGCCTCATCGAAATGTCATTGTAGATAATATGCCAGAATCATTTAACATAGAATTTCCAACTTGTTTAGCCATTTTAGATTGTATACTGAATTGAAGACAGAGAAGCCATCTGACATCTCTGAAACAACAAAGTCAGTGTTACTCAGACTACAAATCCTCTAATACATTGAAAGGTCTTGTTGTATGTGACCCTAGGGGTTCAAATTTATTTGTGTCAGATTTGTATTCTGGAAGTATTTCTGATAATGATATTATGGAACAATGTGGTTTTTAATTACTTTTTAAGGCACTTGAAAGAAAAAGAATTTATCTTGTCTAATGATGCCTTAATGGCAGACAAATGTTTCCTTATTGAAAAGGAGTTGGCTCTACTAGACCTAAGGTTAAATATCCCCCTTTAGCATCAAGTGCAAAGTCACTTACTGCAGGTGAAGTAAATCTTACAAGACAAATTGCATCTCATAGGATACATATTGAACGAGCAATAAATCAAATTAAATGTTTTAAGTTACTAAAGAGAAAAAATCCTGTAAGTATGTTTAAATGTATCAATGTACACTGGTTTGTTGCAGCAATACTGACAAATTTTCAAGACACTTTAGTAAAAGTGTAAAAAAAAAAATAAAAAGGGAATTTATTCTTGTTTCTTTTTTATTCAAACCTTTTTGTTAATATTTAGTACCTGATAGGGGAGCATTGATCCCTGCTGTACATCACCCAGAGGTGTTTGTGTAAGATGAAGTTCTTCCTGCAGTAAGTATGACAGGGGTGTGCCCTCCGCAGAAGGATCAGTCTTCAGTTTCTTTATTTCTTTAAAGTCAATAGTTGGAATGCTTGAAATTCAGAGAAAAATGCTTTCTTTAAGAAAGTGGGCTATTCAGACTGGTATACATAGGAATAATATATACATATTTATATAGAAAGTATGATGAAAGAGTACTTTATAATACCTCATCTTGGGCATGGTGCTATGGACTGGCCTCTTTTTACGGGGTGTTTGTTTTGGTTTGGCAAATACCATAGCTGAAACAGGCTCAGGAAGTATCTTTGGACCTCTAGGTTTGTGCCACTGCTGTGGCAGACTAGTGCATGCATGCAGATGGCACTTCTGTCAAGCCCATATTTTTATAATGTACAATGGTGTACAGTACACCAACTGCATGGGAACAAGTACCACTTATTCTGAATTAAGAAACAAATATATAATAGTACTTTGTAAGCATGTATTTATAATATTTATATATAAATCTCAAACTCTCAAATTCTCACGCCCATGCTCCTTTTTAAAACGAATTATTGGGGGGGGGGGGGGTAATCTCAGCGAGATGGGTAGAGACTGAAAATTTGGTCTGACGTCTACTACCCATCTGAGGTAAGGGGGGTGTTAAAATAACGAGGTGGGTTTATGCATTTACCATTTTAATATATAAAGAATGCATAATATGGGTTAGAAATACTCTACCATACCGTGAAAAAATACGGAAGAAACTGGACTTGAACGAAAATATTCATACAACATTGATAGTAAAGGCCTTCCCTGTGTCTGTGATACATCAATTCATGTTCATTGTATCGATTTTTTATTTCTTATTCTTAGTTTTAAATTACGTAAATTAATCATTTAATGTACATACCAATCCTTACAGGAACAGAAACTCTCTGTGATTGCCGAAGTTGTAATCGTCATGTTGATCTTGTGCGGGGCTTCACTTTTACGCATTGAGAGAAATCATTTTGCAGATACATGTATATCTACTGAAGTGTCATTACATTTAAAAAGTTTCAACGCATGTATGTAGCCATTGATAAAGAAATTATAACCTCTTTCTTTAGAACGTTTTGACAATACAGTATTTTTAAAATACTCGAGTGAAATGTCCGACGGGATGAAATCTAAGTTGATTTCACCCGTCATGTCCGACCCGGAAGCGTAGCTAAGACGTCACTACGGTGGGCGGGGCTTATCGATGCAAAATGGATAGGTGTATTGATATGGTTTTCATTCATAAACTTCCTGGAGACCTTGAATGTATGTTTGGGGTTGTTGTCTTGCTGGAATCTGTGGGGTTCAGCATCAAATATTGTCTAGATAAGAGGCAAGAGTGTGTCTTACAATGAGGTTCCCGATGTAAAATGTAGAGTCCATTATGCCCCCAATTAGTATAATTCTAGACGCCCCACATTAATTTATCGCCGTCCAGGCGTTGATCCCCAGTGGATGTTTAGCTTTGGTTGGACTGTAGTACAGGAATCTTTGAGTCAGTATCTTGTGAGTTAATTTTTGGTGTAAATGAATTGAGCACTCGATGAATATATCAAAAGAAGTTTCTATTTCATTGGCGGATCCAGAGGGGGGGTTCCGGGGGTTGGAACCCCCCCTTTATTTTTTGCCAAGTGGAGAGAGAGAGAGATAAAACATTTTCTGAGAAAAAATATTTGTACGTCTAACTTATGTATTGATAGATTCCCACACATTTAGTTTCCTCCATTCACCTTCATTATTACTGGTAGAAAATATTTTTATATATCTTATATATGATATGCAACATGTGAGGTTTAATTTGACTAGACTAGACTGTTATCTTTGACTGTGTTGGCTACATATATAATTATATGTACCCTTTTTAATAATAACTTTTGAGAACTAACATAAAACTCTTTGCTTTAAAAATACCCCCCAAAAGTTTTTTTTTTTCAAATTCTAAAAGAAAATTCTTATTACTCTAATTTGGAAATGCTGCAGATTCATTCATTTTTATAAGGCTTCTTTAGTTTTTGAAATGAATTTATATATTCTGACTTGGGGTACTTTTTCAAAGAAGAAAAGGGATGTAAACAAAGATATTATTTACCATATCATAAGATCTTTCAATACATGTGTGTGAATCCTTGCTTGAGAGTGTGTAAGAAATCCGCCCCTGTATTTTTAGTAACCATGGCAGCACTGTACATCAAAATCAAAAACCTATAGATGAGGGCAAAGATATATTGATTCGAAACAAAAATTGTGTACGGACAATTCGACCAGTAGAGCCAAATATTTAATTAAATCAGGGTTCGTAATAAACTTTTTTAGCACTAGTCCGTAAGGATTAGTGACTTCTAACTCTTGTATTCCACTAGTCCGCCCACTATCAAGTAAAATGATGAACAAATGTTAAAACTTTATCAATTTGTTTCCTCGCAAAAAAATATTGTCAATTTCTTTCACCACATGAGCTCCAGTGATGTATTGCAGGAACAGCTTTAACTCTTCTATCTATTGCAGGTGTCATTAACTGAATCAAGAGGAAATCGTTTAAATCAAGTGTTTCCTAGCCTATATATCCAGTCAAATTTAGCTCAGAGAAACGTCCTCCGATTCTGCAGAAGAAGCAGGTATTGTGACTTTTAAAACTAACAGCCCATGAATGTCTCTGTGACTTTTTAAATTTTCTTCCAACCAAGTCCCATTTCAGGTCACGCAGTGAAGCAACAGATCCTCTAAAATAAGAAACATTCAAGTTTTACATTACATTGAATGTCAGTATATCATTATACCCCCGCTTGAAAAGCGTGAGGGTATAGAGTAATCGGGATGCCCTTCCTTCCGTCTGTTACACTTATCCGTAACTTCTCTTATACACTGAATGAAAGAGGTGGGTTCACTAACTCCATAAAATGGCCCTGTCATTTTACCAATTAACTGACTAAATCCTTATGTCCCCTTCGAACATCAACATAATGTGGAGACTTAGTGCTTTCATTTCCTATAAAAAATTCCTCTGAGTCCAATTTTTGATGCTCAGGCTCTGGGATACTACAATGTTCTTGAATTTTTAAGAAAATGAGGGACTTTGAGCATCTTCAACTATTGATCAAAATATGAGCCCAACCCGCGATTCAGTTTTTTTTTCATGGATTAGAATCTTCCGAAGCAGTTCTTTCATTATAAAATAGTCCTTTTGCACACTAAAACGTCACTCGGGTCAAAGGTCATAGGGGAAAAAAAGTTTACATCCGGGCTCTTATGTCTGTAAATCATCACTCGGATGACTCGTACCTCGCACATAACCTCGGACGTCAACGGTGATCTACCATCTTGCTGATTCAGTCATGTGATCTTATTTGAATTTCTTTCAAATGTCATACATTTGAAATCGAAGTTATTTTGGCACACTCAACATATTTTCCTTGCTTTCAAAGCTTATTGACATGAGGTTGTAATCAAAACCTGTTTATGATAAAGAATTGCTCAAATTATGAAACATTTTCGAAGAACGTTATGCATAGCGAAATATGAAATGCGTGATAAGGCAGTTTCCGGCGGAGAAATGTAAGGATCTGATGCGTATTCCTCCACTAATCACATCCGAGGTTTGAATGGAGCGTGGCGGAGTCAGCCGAGGATTGCCGATTGGTAAATCATCGAACGAAGACAGTTTATTATAACCGCTTGTAACACATTAAATAAGCTTGTAAGTTGAAAAAAATATAGCAGTCAGAAAAAAATATTCTAAGGTTACTATCGAGAGTTCAAGATTATAAAGCTTCAATTTATTTTCTTAAATTTGAGCTTGTAAAACAGGTGAGTGGAACATGATGCATGATATTGTCTGCTCTCTACTTTCACTTTGTTTTTTTTAACTCAGGTGACCTATTGCTATGCGTTTTCGTCCGTCGTCTTGCGTCGTCCGACGTGTGTTAACATTTGAACATTTTCAGCTTCTTCTCTGAAACCACTGAACCAATTTCAACCAAATTTAGTATACAGCATCTATTGGTGAAGGGGAACATAAATTGTGAATTTCATGGTCCCTGCCCCCCTGGGGCCTTGGGGGTGGGGCCAAAACCACTAAAATTATTGCAATCTTTAAAAATCTTTTTTACTCCTAGACATCAAGCAGGCAAAGTGTTGTCATGAATGTATTGAGCATTGAGTCCTCTACCAAAATTGGGAAATTCGTGGCCCCAGGGTCAGGAGCTCTAGTGCTAGGGCGGGGCTTATTAGATTATTTAGTGAAAATGCATTATTTCTTTAAAAATCTTCTTCTCTGCTTCTGGGTATTAAATAAACTAAGTACATAAATATGATGAGCAACAGTGCCTCTTTCAAAATTGTGAATTTTAGGGCCCCGGGGTCAGGGGTTCTGGTGTTAGGGCGGGGCTCTATTGATGATATTATTAAATTGCATTTATTCTTTAAAAATCTTCTTCTCTGCTTCTGGGTCTTAAATAAATTAACTAAGTACATAGTTATGATGAGCAAGAATGCCTCTTCCAATAGGTGTTAGGGCGGGGCTCTATTGATTACATAGTGAAAATGTATTTATTCTTTGAAAATCTCTTCATTTGCTCCTGTGTGTTATGCCAAGGATCCAAGTATATATATATTTATGATGAAGAAAGGTGCATCTATATATAGCAAAATGGTTATTTTTCATGCCCCCCCCGGGTCGGGGGGGGGTACATAGTCTGAAAATAAATTAATGCTTTTAATCATCCATTTTATGATAAAATTTGCAAAATTTTGAAATATATGGCCCCAGGGTCAGTGGTTCCTTTGGGGTGAGGTGCAAAACTTGTTATAAAGTGGAAGTGCATTTTATCTTTGTTACTCTGATCAACCTTTGGGTATTAAGTAAATAGAGTAAGCATGCTAAGTTTATAATTATGATAAGCAATGGTGCCACTATCAAAATTATGAATTGTGAATTTCATGGCCTCTGGTTTAAAACACGAACCAGTTATTTGTTTGAAAGTTGTCACACAATACTCAGGTGACCTATAAGGCCCGTGGGCCTCTTGTTTTCTCTCACACTTGGTCGGAATTTGACAGCCACAGATCCTGTAATGCAAAAAATGAGCAATATACGTCGCAAGATTTTTTGCGCACTATTTGGAAGAATTTCTCCACTTTCCAACCTTTGTAAAATTTATACATCTTTTAACCGTTAATAAACATGTCTACCTGTCTACAAACGATAATCTCGCTCGAATTAGAATTTTCTGCAATCCCTCAGACAATTCAAATCAATACAATTTATCGCCTGTAGAGGCAACTATAAAGGGTTAAAAGGTGGATATAATAAACAAATCGGTTTAAGAATGTATCAGGAATTAGGGGGTGAAAGGTGGATGATTTGTTGGAAAGTGGAGAAATTCTCCCAAATAGTGCACAAAAAATCTTGCGCAAAAAATTGCACATTTTTGCATTACGGAATCTGGTTATGGTCAAAGAATAATATACTTGTCAAAATTTCTAACGCCCCACTTTTATTTTTTGAACATTGAAAAAACTCTTACGTTAATATTAAAGTCCTTAAAAAATTCGTCTGCTGTATGTACCCTTTCATGTCTGCGATTGAAAAAAATCGAATTCAATTAGAAATTATTCAGCCGTGACCGCATTTGTTGAAAAGCGTGAAGTACGAGTTTAAAATGGTTTTCGAGTGTGTTTTTCAAAACGGTTTTTTTCCTTGTGTTCTCTGTCTCAAGATCATCTTAAAAAACAGTTAAAGTTTGGGAGAAAATGCGACGCATGTCTGCACAAGAACGCGCAAGAGCAGTTGGCATGGTCCAAGCCGGGCGCAGTTCACGGGAGGTGTGTTTCTTTTCGCTTTGTACAATTTTTTTTCTTCCAACATTTAAAAACTAATAAAAAAAGCTAAATAAATTGATTAAAACTTTTTCAGGTTGCTAGAACTTTCAACCGAGACCATAAAACCATACTAAGGCTCATCTGGAAATTCAATCAAACCGGAAGTACAGATGATCTACCCCGAAGACCGAAACGTCGAGTGACGACACGCCAACAGGACAACTACATTAGGGTTGCGCATCTTAGGAACAGTCACCGTACAGCAAGCACAACGGCGCGACAAACAATGGGAACGCATGGCAGACCTCTGAGTGACCAAACTGTGCGCAACAGACTAAGGGAGGGTGGACTGCGTGCCAGGAGACCATATGTAGGCTTAGTTTTGTCGAACAGGCACAGGCAGCTCCGTTTGGCTTGTCAAAGCGCCACCTCAGATTTACAAGGGCAGACTGGGGCCGTGTACTCTTTACGGACTAGTCCAGGTTCAACTTGCGACGATCTGACGGACGAAGCCGGGTGTATCGAAGAAGGGGTGAGCGGTACACTGGCGCCTGTATGAGGGAAAGAGGGCAGCTTGGTGGTGGATCGATAAAGGTATAGGCGGGTGTGTCGTTACACACGAAAACCAGGATACTTCCAATCCAAGGAAACCTGAATGCTGCTCGGTATCAGAACGACATCCTTCAGCCGGAAGCAATTTCTCACATCAGAACCAATAGAGGAATGATGCTGATGCAGGACAACGCCACTCCCCAAACTGCCAGAACTACACAACAGATGCTGCAGGGACACAGCATCCGTTTACTTACTGGCCCCCATGTAGTCCGGATCTCAATCCTACTGAACATGTGTGGGACGAGCTAGACAGAAGGATAAGACAGATTCCCCAGCAGCAGAATTTGGCGGTACTGGAGAGGGATCTTGTTAACACATCGAATAACCTCCCTCAAGGATTTCTGCTCAATTATGTGAACTCTATGAGAAGTAGATGTCTTGCCGTCATTCGTGCAAATGGGGTACATACTCGGTACTGAATATTAAGAATTTTGAATTGCGGGGTACCTATACCGGAACTTAATTTTCATCAAGCATAGCAATAAATTTTGATGGAATAAAATTAAATTTATTTGTTTATTTATTTTTCCTTCATGTTGCATTAAGGTTTAGTCAACATAATTGCGTTTAAAGGTAATGCTTTTAAAAACATCGTCTGTGGCGTAGGAAATTTTGACTAGTATATATAAAACCATAACGTTACAGTTCTGTAGCTAGGACTTATATTAGCCATAAGCATAATTCATTTACAGCAAAACTGACATTTAGTACAAACACGGATATAGTGAATTTACTGATATAGCGAAGTCATCTTGGATCCGCAGCAATATTATAAATTAAAAGAATTTCTTATACGGTTATAACGAATTATGGATATAGCGAAGTAATTTTATAGGTCCCAGTGACTTCGCTACAACCGAGTTTTGCTGTACAAACATCACTACACTGCAAAATTCCATGTAAGTATCACTCCAGCAGGAATGATCAATTTTGTGTTAAACTGTTGGGGAAGTTGAGCGATCGACAGATGTAAAACAATGAACTCTTGATTTGATAGAACATCACGATAGTGTACGTCATGGCTGACAAAGAGTTCGATAATCTTGTTGAAGAGCTGACTCTTCTCATGCAAATTTCCTTGTTCCACCAGGAGGACATGGCATTACACAGATGCATGACTGCATATGATGTACAGAAAACAAAAGAAATAGCAAATAGAATAGAACAAGCCATAAGACGTAATAAATGCTTTCCCTTACTGAAATGTGAAGGTCCAGTTTCAATTTGTCAGCATTTAGATGATATACAATGTACATGTACTCAAAAGTGCTCATGGAATATGCAATCTTTATCAACCCCTTTCTAGGAATGATTGAAATGGTAAAAAAAGCTTTGAAGAATTTTTTTCTCTTCAGAAACCTATATATTTTAAAATTTTGCTATAACAATCATGAAATCAGTATATGACAATGCATTAACTACTAGTGATATAAATTACACATTTGTCAATTATTATGCATTGTTGACATTGTTAATGTCTTCTCAGAAAGTTTACCTTTTATGGTTTTCCTTAAATTCAGTTTAAAATATGGCCTATCAGACCCATGTAAGAAGATTGTGAAATCAAAACTTAGACCTGAGAATGTTTATTAAAAAAATTACTCTATTACAAACTTGTGTGATACTGTTTAGAAAGGCAACCTTTTTGTTACTAAAATTCAGTAAATTAGCTTATTATATTTTTACAAAGATCCTTGACAATTGAAAATTTAGTGACCTTATCTGCTTTTCTGGTGTATTTTATAAGAAATGTGTTAAAAGGTTCCATGAGTGCTTTGTACTACCTTTACATGTAACAGCTACATGTATATACTAAAGTACATATAAAGTACATGTACCTATAACTTCTGTATTCACATAGAACACTCACTACAGTACTAAGATGGTGTTTTCTTAAGTTTTGCGTCTGTTAGATTAACACATTTAAAGTGGTACCAGAGACCAAATAAATCACAAGACATACTTCTATCTTTTAAACCAGTGACATCGTTAACAATGACTTGATTAAAACATGGACAAAAAATATGTCTCTCCTTTAAAAATATTTGCATTTTCATCTACTTCCATTGCTTCTTGATGCTAGCGTCAGATTATTCAAACGACAACAACTTAAATTTCATGTAATATTGTTGACCGCCGATCTAGGAGTAATCCTCCTCAATCATAAAACCGTTCACGGTAGCCTAGTAGTAGAGCGTTCGCTTCGTGATCGGGAGGCCCGGGTTCGATTCTCGTTCCCGGCGCCGCGTGAAACCTAAGACGTAAAAATAGGTAGTGACTGTTACTTCGCCAAGCGCTCGGCATCAGAAGTGAAAGTCACGGGTCTTTCGGATATGACCTTAAAAACGTAGGTCCCGTGTCACGGTAGGCGCTGGCACGATAAAGAACCCTCACTGCTCAATAGCCCTGAGTGCCGAGTATAGGTCTAAATTTGAAGCCCTTCACCGGCAAACGGTGACGTCTCCATGTTAGTGAAAAATTCTCGAGAGGGACGTTAAACAATATACAATCAATCAATCCTCAATCATATCAGCTCTGGAAGCATGTGTTCCTTCTTCTTGGCTTGGTGAGGTGGATCAACATCTAGACTTTTAATGAAATCTAACAAATTATACCAGACATAAAATTTTATTATTTGATTTATGTATATTTTTGATATACATACTTCTATTTTCAACATTTTTCACCCAATGTTTAATTTAATTGAATAAATTCAAATAGTTGTCTATTCATCCTGCTGGTTAGTATTATTTTATTATTCATTGAGGAATCTTGTCAGATGATCGAGATGAACTATCCAATTTTGGGGGTAGAGATTTCTATCAATGGTGAAATGAATAGAACCTTCATTATTATAATAAATATATGTATATGATGTAGTACAGATTGAATTGTAACCTTTTACCTTAAAGTAAACAAGCATCAGTGCATCTGAAAATTCTACTAAAAGTTGTCCTCCTCATTATCCTCAATCCTGCAGCATGATTACATGTTTGTCCAAACCTATATTTGAGAGCAGAAAAAAGGATTAAATTACAGCTTTACAATAAAAAGAATCCAAAATTGAAAGTAATTTTAAATTATTATAAAAATATTTACTGAGATTCAGTGTGATAAAGAGCTACTGGTCATGCAAAGTAAACTCAGAAGTATTGAATACATGTCATATATTATTACGCATTCAACTTACTATCAACTGAGAAACAAACATTTTTTTTTCTAACAAATAACTGCGTAATCTATTAGTTAATATACACAGATGGTCTGACAATATAAATTTTAATGTGTATGAAATGAATATTGAACCTGTACTTTAACACGTTATAAGAGAAAAAATATAACTTTATTGGTATTTGAAACCCCAGGAAAAGTAAGCAATCACAAATGACCTGTAAATTAATGACCTTTTTGTGTAATAGCGAGGTGGCGCAAAGCACCACCATATGTGTCTGCTTATAGGCTAGGTAATGCTCACCGTGCTGTACAAGTTCAGAAAGCAGACTTGACTTCCCCAGAGTCTTTAACACAGCACAGCAAACCCACATAGATAGAACGTTCTATTGTTAAAACGACATTGTCCTACGGATCCAGTGTAGGGAAAGCTTGTAGTTGTACCTAGACGCAGATTATTTTAACTACTAACCCACACTGTATGAGGCTCAGAACGCAGGCTCTATGAGGGGGTACATGCTGCACGCAGGAAGCAGTATGGGCTGGTCCTGTCAATAGGGTGGTAAAACACTTCTTTCAGCCACTGGCTCTGGAAGCATGGTAGGCCTTCCCGACTTTATACAGGTTAAATTGTTTCTTTGCCCTTTTTTCTGTCTCATACCTTACCAAAATAATCACTCATATAAAATTACGTGCTCAAGTATTAAAAAATGATGAGCCAAGCAAATGAAAGCATTATAAAGCTTACTGATCATACTGTTATATATTGCAGCACATTAAATTTATACTTTTACAGTAGTGTATTGCTTCAAAATCATCTTGATAATCACATATTTCTGTGTTATGTGTATTCATAGTCAAAGTTGATATGCATTTTTTATTAATTTTGTGTATTAAATAAAGAATATTTTCTGGATATATATACCTCATTAAAAACGCTGTCAAGTCGGTGATAAAAGGTGATAGCCAATTCTTCATCCCGAGCTTTTCATCTTGCCAGTTTTCATGTAACTTCTACGCTTGCGAAGCTCATTGGTTATGTTTGCATTGGTTTAGGGCCTTTTGATAAATTAAAACTGCTTTCTCTTGGGAATCAGTCTTGTCTTCTGCGTCCATGATGTGGGAAAATTGTATCAAATATATATGTGTGTGTAAAAACGTATCAAAAGTCCAGTAAAATATCGAAAAGGGAAACAAATTCGCAACATCAACACGTGGCGTCCATAATGTTTACGCTGTTTTTTCCCCTATCACCTTTGACACGCATACATAAATAGGTAATCCAATATGGTAGCTCTGTGTGTGCAATAGAACTATTCAACATTTTAGGTCAGAGGTTGGGGGTTATGCAAAATATTTAAAAACGGCTAAAAAATTTGGCAATTTTAAAAGAAATTTGGAAGATTTTATCAAAATGACGCAATTCATGACGTCATAATACATGGAAAAGAGGAAAAAATATACGTCAATTTTATTTAAAGTCACCAAGGGTCCAAGTGAAATTTAACATATTGACAAGTAAAAATGAGCAGTTCTGATTATTCAGATTATTCAGTGATAGTCGGTTTAAGAGCTCTAGGCACCTACAGAGCTCATGTTTCGTGTTATCCAATGTATACAATGCTGACTTTAAATAAAATTTACTTACTTACTTACTTACATATTTTGGGTTTCCCATATAACAAAACAATTGTCATAATATTCATATGGAAGGCGGGGGTATCATTTTGTGAGCTCATTGCTCACAGTGCCTCTAGTTTCTTTTGTAAATTTATATAAAAGTTTAAATTTTAACTTGTGAATATTCTTACGAAATTGTTTGATTAAGACTAGATAGTCTTCCAGGTACACCACTGTTTCAATTCATTTACTAGTAAGCCAGCACTATCTAAAATGGGACTAAAAGCTCAACCAGTGTATGGATCTCATCATCACCAAAATTTGTAATAATAAATTTAAAACTATTTTGAACAAGATTTATTTTCTTTCTAATGTGTTCGTATGTCATGGTTTTAATTTTCGTACACTTTATACTTGCAAAACCCTCATATTTGAATGGTCATTGGTGTAATTCTGCCACCATAGTTGCTTCGACTGATGAGAGGTTTTGCAACCTGCATCGTGATGAGAGGTTCTCAACATACTGTTCTCTGGATGATGTAAAAGTGACCCTATTGACTTTGCTTGGTTAAGATGTCATGATCTCAAAACCATGGAATATAGTTACAGCAGCTTCTTCCGAGTCATTAACTGTGCATGACACCTTCAATTCTGTAAGTTTAAGAGCATCACTGCAATATTTTTAAGAGATCAGTACCTACATGTAGCACACAATTCTAAAGTACTGTTTGTCATGCATTGTTGCTAGAAATATATTTTAGTTCGCATATTATGATAGTTTTTAATATTTGTTACTTTTTAACTGATGAAACCCTGGTCTTGAAGGTTTTAATCAGAGTTCTGTTAGAGAGCATCCTGAGGTACACTTCCGCAATATAAATACAGGCTTCCTCTAAAAATAGGCTACGCATGGATAGGTCCCTGATGATGTTTGTAAGAAAATAGAAAATGAAACATATGAAGATAACGATCAGTATTCAAGATCAAAACTCCATTAAACAATGTAGAATTCAAGAGCAGAGCAAACACCAACCTCCGAAAAATTGGAGGTTGGATCAGTTGCCATGGAAGCGTTAGCATCCCTGCCGGACTGGTCACACCTAGCTGCAGAACTGTAGCTCTCCGAAAAAATATATATTGATAGACCGGAGAGCTACAGTGCCACCCATTTATAAAACTGTATATTTATTGCGCACAAAAACGTGCTCTCGGTTTTGGATTAATTTTTCCAAATTCTTACCTCAATTGCAAAAAAGCCAGATTTCAATAAATTCCTAGCTCTTCCATCAATTACTTTCGTAGTTTACATCTGTACGAAGCGCGTCGGACCGAATTATCTTGCAAACCAAAATGGCAGTATAAATAGGCGAAATTTTCGATGATCTAAATTCAGGGCTTGGAGCGCTATTAAAAACAATTAAAAGGAATGTTTTGTTGTGGAAACAGTGAAAGAATATGTTAGGAACACACGGTTAGTAATAATCTGAGATGACAGTTTTAAAAACATGGAGAAATAAATGTTTTTTGTGCGCAATAAATATACAGTTTTTTAATTGGGTGGCACTGTAGCTCTCCGGTCTATCAATATATATTTTTTCGGAGAGCTACAGATCTGCAACTAGGTCACACCCGCACTGTGTTCCTTGTCATGATCGGGAAATAACGGAAAAGTCAAAAGACAATTCAGTGTATAATGGACTAACAATAAGTATGAATTGAGTTTGCTCAAAATGAAGCAGTAGAATGCAGGGGCGTAGAATTGTTTTTGAAAGTGGGGGGGGGGGCAACCTTACGTTTAAAATTTGACAAGCAAAAAGAAGGGAAATTGTCCAAACTTGAAAATCCTATTTCCGGGGGGGGGGGGGGGGGGGATAGTGGCCAACTTTTTCCTAGGCTAACTTCCTTTCACTTCCATTTTTTTTTTTGCATATAACAGTACATTTTCCTTCATATCACTACACTGTGGTAAGAAGTTGGGGGGGACCAACCTTTCAATGGACATTTTCAATAGTAAAGGTAAAGTTGGGGGAAAAAAGTGGGGAGGGGGGGGACAGCCTGAAACATTGGGGAAAAAGTTTTGAAGGTCATATCAATTTTAAAACAGTTTTTTTTTAGCTACATTCCAATTTTTTCGAGCACGTTCGGTCTCCTACACCGAAACTTTATGTTGAGTTCCCCATGTGCAGTCTCCATATCATCTTCTCCTTTGGCCAAGAAGTTCATGAGCCCGACTCTTAAATGAAGGTGTTCGAAAAGTATTTTCTCCGTATTCCAATATTCTTCTGTCTTCTTTTTCTACCTTCTCATTTCCTGAAGAAAAAAAAACCAGATTAATATTGATGAAAATTATTCTTGATTATTCCTAACAGGTTTGGAATATCAAAGTTCGTTTAACGAAGACACTAAAAAACTTTTGCTGTCAAATACTATATCAGAGTAAAATAATACTTGCAATTGGTAATTAATAACCGACACAATAAATTAATCTTACCACAGTTGGCGAGATGCAGCAAATGTTGGGTTCACAGTCTCGTGTGTGACAATGGCTTTGTCTGCAATTCCGTTTTTACTTAAGGCCTTCAGGAGTAGATATGAGAATAATTTAATTTAATCTAAATAGTGTAATTTGATTGGACTAGACAGTCACATGACTGTGTTTTATATAGTATAAAGAATGTAGGTATAGAACCAAGCCCCCTTGGCAACAGTGAGCCGGAACTACTTTTTACCATAACTTCCTGTTTACCTTAGAGTTTATAGTAAAATGTTAATCATTTTATAAAAAATAATAAAAAAATATTTAAAGAAATTCTTGTCAATTTTTTTTGTGCCATTTTATAGTAAATTACACAATTATTATGTAAATAAATAGTCAAGGCACTAATAAGATGGAACTATATGAGTTGTGATTTGTTGTCGTCTGCACAATGGCAGATTTTGACATGCTGGAGGTAGGAGAAAATGTTGAAATTGAAGAAATTGATTGGGAAACCCTTCATCAAATCTTTGATGGGGAACTTGATGTATCAACATCTAGAAAGAGGCTGAGGAAGAGATGGAAATGGTTTTAAATCCTATAAAAACAGAGGAAACCATGCTACGAGACCCAGACTCAGACTGCAGGAAAAAAAGATTTAAGACTGTTAATGAAGCAGAGCTTCAGGAATTGAAAGAAAGAAGGCAGTCAGAAGCTACAAAGTTTAATACAAAGTGGGGAGTAAATTTGTTTCAAGGTAAAAGCATGTTTTAACTATTATAAATGTAAATTATTTCAAGTCAACAACACTTTTAATATCCAGATTGGGACTTGAACCCAAATTCCCCACACAAATTGCATGGTTGCTTTACCATTAAGCTATCTGGATTTATATGAAGTATGACTTGATCAATTGATAATAAAAAAAGGTCCCGCTTTCTTGTAGGATGGAGTGTTGAAGTTTTGGGTCTGCCAACTGATTTCCATAATATTTCCCCTACTGAGCTGAATAAACAACTAGAAAAATTTTATGCAGAGGCTAACCTAAACCCAATGAAAAAAGGTCACAATGTATGACAAAAGAACAAGCAACAGAATAACACAGAAATACATACAAGAGCATAAAATCAGCAATTAATCGCCATGTTCACGACATTGGACGTCAGTTTGACATAGTGCGTGACAGAGAATTTAGGGGTAGCAATAATGTCTTAGACGGAAAGCTAACAAAAAAATTACAAGGGCTCTCTTGACCAACAAAGCACAAAGCTGTTATTCCAAACAAGAGGCCCATGGGCCACAGCGCTCACCTGAGCACATCAGCTAGGAAAATACACATATCAGATCAGAACTGAAAGTTAACTTAAGTTGGGGGGGGGGGGCTTGAATTTTAACCCCCAAGGGGATCATAATTTAAACGAACTAGAATCTACATTACCTGAGGATGATTCCATACAAATATAACTAATCCTGGCCTTGAAGTACTTGAAAAGTAGATTTAAAAAGGTTTCCCTATATATTCCTATGTAAAAATTTGATCGGCCATATTGGCCCCGCCCTACCCCCGGGGGTCATGACTTGAACAAACTTAAATCAACATTACCTGAGGATGATTCCACATGAGATTTATCTTTCCTGGCCCAGTGGTTCTTAAGAAGAAGATTTTTAAAGATTTTTCCTATATATTCCTATGTAAAACTTTGATCGGCCATTTTGGCCCCGCCCAACCCCCTGGGTCATGACTTTAACAAACTTGAATCTACACTACCTGAGGATGATTCCACATGAGTTTCATCTTTCCTGTTCCAGTGGTTCTGAAGAAGATTTTTAAAGATTTTTCCTATATACTCCTATGTAAAACTTTGATCGGCCATTTTGGCCCCGCCCTACCCCCGGGGGTCATGACTTGAACAAACTTGAATCTACACTACCTGAGGATGATTCCACATGAGTTTCATCTTTCCTGGCCCAGTGGTTCTTGAGAAGAAGATTTTTAAAGATTTTTCCTATACATTCCTATGTAAAACTTTGATCGGCCATTTTGGCCCCGCCCTACCCCCGGGGGTCATGACTTGAACAAACTTGAATCTACACTACCTGAGGATGGTTCCACATGAGTTTCATCTTTCCTGGCCCAGTGGTTCTTGAGAAGAAGATTTTTTAAAAATGCCAATAATTTTTCTCTAATTCATGATTATCTCCCCTTGAAAAAGGGCGTGGCCCTTCATTTGAACAAACTTGAATACCCTTCACCCAAGAATACTTTGTGCCAAGTTTGGTTGAAATTGGCCCAGTGGTTCTTGGGAAGAAGATGAAAATGTGAAAAGTTTACAACGACAACGACGACAGACAACGGACAAATTTTGATCAGAAAAGCTCACTTGAGCCTTCGGCTCAGGTGAGCTAAAAATGCATTTCAACTGACCAGTAATATTCAGCAATAATCAGTAGTGCCCCTACCACACATGAACCCCTGACCCTTAGCCCTAGATCCACACATTGCACAATTTTTGAAAAGGCATCCTTGCTTTTCAAAAATATTTGATTAATATCAAAGGGCAGATTTCAAACAATTTTCAGTGTATAAGTACAGCCCCCCCTTCCCCTTCAATGGTACCCCTGACCCTGGGGCCTTGAAATTTACAATTCTGGAAGATTAGGGCCCTTGCTCATCATAACTATATAGGTAGTTCATCTGCTTAATACCCAGGAGCAGAGGAGAACATTTTCAAAGATTTTAATGTATTTCCACTTTATAATCAATAGAGCCCCGCCCTAACACCAGAACCCCTGACCCTGGGGCCATAAAATTCATAATTTTGGTAGAGGCACTCTTGCTCATCATAACTATGCACTTACAGAGTTTATTTCATACCTAGGAGCAGAGAAGAAGATTTTCAAAGAATTCATGTATATTCACTATATAATCAATAGAGCTCCGCCCTAACACCAGAACCCCTGACCCTGGGGCCATAAGATTCACAATTTTGGTAGAGGCACTCTTGCTCATCATAACTATGCACTTAGTTAGTTTATTTCATACCTAGGAGCAGAGAAGATGATTTTCAAAGAATTCATGTATATTCACTATTTAATCAATAGAGCCCCCCCCCCCCTAACACAAGAACCCCTGACCCTGGGGCCATAAGATTTACAATTTTGGTAGAGGCACTCTTGCTCATCATAACTATGTACTTAGTTGGTTTATTTAATACCCAGGAGCAGAGAAGATTTTCAAAGAAATAATGCATTTTCACTATTTACATATTTAGCCCCGCCCTAGCACTAGAACCCCTGACCCTAGCTATAGGGCCATGAATTTCACAATTTTGGTAGAAGACTCAATGCTGATTACAATCATACAAACAGTTTGACTGCTTGATGTCCAGGAGTAAAGAAGAAGATTTTTAAAGATTGCATTAATTTTAGTGGTTTTGGCCCCACCCCTCAGGCCCCAGGGGGGCAAGGATCATGAAATTCACAATTTTTGATCCCCTTCAACCATAAATGCTTTATGCCAAATTTGGTTGAAATCGGTTCAGTGGTTGCAGAGAAGAAGCTGAAAATGTTCAAATGTTAACGCACGACGGACGACGCACAACGACGAACGAAAACGGATAGCAATAGGTCACCTGAGTTTACTCAGATGATCTAAAAATGATCTTGATAAAATTTCAGCATACCTTTATGGAGATTCAACTCCTGTGTCTTTAAGATTCCGCATCTGGTTTTTAATCGCCATTCAGTTTGTCAGCAGGGGACTCCAGTGTCACAAGCAACTAAAAGTCAACTCATTTGAGTTTCACTTCGATGAAAATGGACACAAGTACGCTGTTTTGTCTCATGAAACTAAGCAAAAAAAAACTGGCAAGGGGGCATAGATGTATCTGAAACCCCTCAGGAAAAAAGAATGTATGCAGTACCAAATGAAGGGGAACACTGTCCAGTCAACTCTTTAAAGCAATACCTCTCAAAGATGGACCCTACTGCAACACTTCTTTTCAACAGATGTTCAAAAGAAGCGTTATCCTCTCCAACTACAGAAGAAATTCGGTACACTAAATAAATATTCCTATCAAAAAATACCAATTCACACGTTTTATGGCTGACATTTGTAAAAACGCAAAATGTGATAATTCTTACACTGCACACAGCTTACGTGCAACCCCCATACAAGGCATGAACGATGCAGGATTCGAAGTGCGACACATAATGCACATGAGTGGTCATAAAAACGAATCATCTGTAAGGAGTTATAGCCGAGAATGCGCTAAATGACACTGTTCAGGTTACAGGAACTAGCCATGCCGTCACATGTAAACATCCTCACGTCTCAGCCCCAATAACAACATCTGCAAAAATCATTCAGTCATCGACCTTCTCTTCTGGATTCATATCAAACTCGGCTTTTCATCAATGTGTCTTTCATTTCACCTCCTTCAAGTAGATAACGTACACTTGTTGAATTCCGAAAAAAATGGCCGTCGATTATTGGTTGGATTGAAGCTCATCGATCTCTTGATCACCTCGTTACTAGGATGACGTATTCTTACGCGGTTAAATTTGAAATTGTATTATTTTAACGAAATAAAATTTGTTATTTTGAAATATTTAGTGTTGGAAATTAAATTACAAGGAATGAATTCTTATTTTTTAAATTTTATACGATATACAAGAGGCCCACGGGCCTTATAGGTCACCTGAGTATTTTGTAACAACTTTCAAACAATTAAATTTGGTTCGTGTTTTAAACCAGAGGCCATGAAATTCACAATTCACAATTTTGAAAGAGGCACCACTGCTTATCAAAATTATAAACTTAGCATGCTTACTCTGTTTACTTAATAACCAGAGGTAGATCAAAGTAACAAAGAGAAAATGCACTTCCACTTTATACCCAGTTGTGCACCTGACACAAAAGGAACCACTGACCCAGGGGCCACATATTTCAAAATTTTGCAAATTTTATCATAAAATGGTTAATTTATACCAAAGAGCAGATTTCAAAGCATTAATTTATTTTCAGACTATGTAACCCCCCCCCCCCACCACCACCACCACTCTGACCCAGGGGGCATAAAAAAACCACTTTGCTAGATGCACCTTTCTTCATCATAAATATATATACTTGGATCATTGGCATAAAACCCAGAAGCAAAGGAAAATATTTTCAAAGAATTAATGTATTTTTACTATATAATCAACAGAGCCCCACCCTAACACCAAAACCCCTGACCCTGGGGCCATAAAATGCATATTTGTATAGGAGGCACTCTTGCTCATCATAACTATGTGCTTAGTTAGTTTATTTAATACCCAGAAGCAGAGAAGAAGATTTTCAAAGAATTAATGCATTTTCACTACAAAATCAATAGAGCCCCGCCCTAACACCAGAACCCCTGACCCTGGGGTCATAAAATTCACAATTTTGGAAGAGGACTCTTGCTCATCATAACGATGTACTTAGTTAGTTGATTTAATACTCAGAAGCAGAGAAGAAGATTTTCAAAGAATAAATGCATTTTCACTATATAATCAATAGAGCCCCACCCTAATACCAGAACCCCTGACCCTGGGGCCATAAAATTCACAATTTCAGAAGAGAGACTCTTGCTCATCATAACGATGTGCTTAGTATTTTTTTTAATACCCAGAAGCAGAGGGGAAGATTTTCAAAGAATAAATGCATTTTCACAATATAACCTATTTAGTCCCGCCCTAGCACTAGAACCCCTGACCCTGGGGCCATGAATTTCACAATTTTGGTAGAGGACTCAATGCTCATTACATTCATGCCAACAGTTTGCCTGCTTGATGTCCAGGAGTAAAGAAGAAGATTTTTAAAGATTGCAGTAATTTTAGTGGTTTTGGCCCCACCCCTCAGGCCCCAGGGGGGCGGGGACCATGAAATTCACAATTTTTGTTCCCCTCCACCCATAGATGCTGTATATTAAATTTGGTTGAAATTGGTTCAGTGGTTTCAAAGAAGAAGCTGAAAATCTTCAAATGTTAACACACGTCGCACGATGGACGACGCACGACGACGGACAAAAACGGATAGCAATAGGTCACCTGAGTTACTCAGGTGACCTAATAAAATTCATGAAAAATTCAAGGAAATTCATGAATTATTCATGATCACCTCGCAGGGGTACTGAATACCCATACACAAGGTAGGGAAACAAAAAAGCATTCCAACTAATCAGTAATATTCAGCAATAATCAGTAGTGCCCCTAACACTGTGAAATAAACCCCTGACCCTAGGTCCACACATTGCACAAATTTTAAAAAGGCACCCTTAAAATTGCCTATCAAAAAATAAATAAATGTTTTATAAATACAAAGGAGCAGATTTCAAACAATTAATTTATTTTCAGTATATAAGTAGACCCCCCCCAACCCCTGGGGCCTTGACATTCACAATTCTGCAAGATTAGGGCCCTTGTTCATCATAACTACAAAGGTAGTTCATCTGCTTCATACCCAGAGACAGAGAAGAAAATTTTCCAAGATTTAATGTATTTTCACTATATAATCAATAGAGCCCCCTCCCCCCCCAACATCAGAACCCCTGACCCTGGGACCATAAAATTCACAATTTGGGTAAAAGCACTCTTGCTCATCATAATTATGCACTTAGTTAGTTTATTTAATACCTAGGAGCATAGAAGAAGATTTTCAAAGAATTCGTCTATTTTCACTATATAATCAATAGAGCCCCCCCTCCCCCCCAACACCAGAACTCTTGACCCTGGGGCCATAAAATTTACAATTTTGGTAGAGGCACTCATGCTTATCATAACTATGCACTTAGTTAGTTTATTTAATACCCAGGGGCAGAGAAGAAGATTTTCAAAGGAATCATGTATTTTCACTGTATATAATCAATAGAGCCCCGCCCTAACACCAGAACCCCTGACCCTGGGGCCATAAAATTCACAATTTTGGTAGAGGCACTCTTGCTCATCATAACTATCTACTTAGTTGGTTTATTTAATACCCAGGAGCAGAGAAGAAGATTTTCAAAGAAATAATGCATTTTCACTACCTACTTATTTAGCCCCGCCCTAGCACTAGAACCCCTGACCCCAGGGCCATGAATTTCACAATTTTGGTCGAGGACTCAATGCTGATTACAATCTCATGCAAACAGTTTGACTGCTTGATGTCCAGGAGTAAAGAAGAAGATTTTTAAAGATTGCATTAATTTTAGTGGTTTTGGCCCCACCCCTCAGGCCCCAGGGGGGTAGGGATCATGAAATTCATAATTTTTGTTCCCCTCTACCCATAGATGCTTTGTACCAAATTTGGTTGAAATTGGTTCAGTGGTTGCAGAGAAGAAGCTGAAAATGTTCAAAAGTTTACGAACGACGTACAACGTACGACGTACGACGACAGACGAAAACGGATAGCAATAGGTCACCTGAGTTTACTCAGGTGACCTAAAAATGGTTTGGGACAGTTTCCACTTTATAAACCGCGAAGCTAATATATATCTTCTGTTGCTACATACATTGTAAACAGGTTTGAAATCTTCTCAGAACTTTTTACTAATTAAAAAAATGCATTTCATTGTCTTACCAACAACGTATTACTGTGAAATCACAAATTTTCGTGGGGATTTAATTTTCGTTGTTTTCGAGGTATAAAGAGACCAACAAATTCATGTCCACAACGAAATTTAAAATGTTACATAAATAACTACTCAACAAAATCAAATCCCCACGAACCAAGAGTTTTTACTCAAACCACGAAAATTTGACCTCAAGAAAATATGTGATTTTACAGTACTTGTGCGAATTCATAAATCCTTCTCTGCCCGTAGTCTCTTTTCCAAATAAAAAGATTATTTGTAGAATGTTTCGTCTCTAGAAAGTAAATGATAAGGAATTAAACCATGAACACTCCGGATTAACTTAAAATACATTTCATAGCCATAAATTGATGTAATTTTATTAATAGTTCATAGCTTTATTTATTTCATTTAATAAAGAAGCTATCAAAAATTATATAAGTTTCTGTTGAAGTTTACCACTGCATGCATTGTTCCCATTTTCGTCCTCTACAAAAAATCCAACAGACTTGATGCAAGGCACTGTTCAAACGTTTTATCCCCGAATCTCTCCATTTTTCAAGATTATACCTCTTTTACAGTCTCAGATTATTATCTTGAACTCTTGGACATTTTGAAATCACACGAATTCAATAAAATAAAAAAACATGATTTTTCAACTTTATACATTAATATTCCCAACGAGTAATTTAAGTTCAGGCTGACAGTTGCTTTTTCAGTAGAAATGGACTAGTAAATGTACTTACCGGGTCATTGCTCATTTGCAAAATTATTCTGTAAAAACACATTCTGTTGTTACTCGAGCACAAAAAGCAGTAAGACATGCAGGGATCAAAGGGGAAACGGATCCTTGGAAAAGTCAAGTTTTATTTTAACTGACATATAAGTAACTAACGCACTACCAACGGTTCCTAGGGACTTGAAAATGAAGAAACGTATGGAGATGAGGAACAGTATTCAAGATAGAAAGTCCATAAAACAATACAATAACATGTAAAATAGGAGCAGAACAAAAACGGACCTCCAAAATATCAGAGATGGGATCAGGTGCCTTGGAAGAGTGAGCATCCCCTGCCGACGTGTCACACCCATCGTGTGCTCCTTGTAATGATCGGTAAATAACATAAAAACCTGTCGTCATTTCAGTGTATGAAAAATGGACCAACATTAAAAATGACTGCCGTCATGAGAAAAGGGCCCTTATCTTTTGACGTCACAATGCTCAGAAAACGACGTCAAAGTCGCGGTATTGTAAACACGGAAGTAATTTTTGTTGACCGCGTTTCGTGAACTAGAAATAAAATTGAATTTCAAAGTGTAACAAAAAATTGAAATTTCATGAGGACATTTTTAATAGGTTTATGATATTATTACTATTTACTACGTCAATTTATTCATGATTTTTTTTAAGTATTTAACTTGATGTTGGTATACGCGACATTGGACATACACATTGCCGGGACAGCGATTAAAACGATGTCTATATATGATGGCAAAATTAAAGATACTGCATATTTGTTTTCTGAGCAATTTACAAATGCTTTAATTTGAATTCATGTTAAGAAGTCTTCATATCAAAAGGTCCATATACATATACATATAATTCTTTTTTCAGAGAGCTAGAGAGAGAGAGAGAAAGAGCGAGAGATCTACATGAATGCACATATAGTAGTTACCGTTCTTATAAGCGCTGAAAAAATATATTCCATAATTTAAAATGTATCTAGTCATTTTAATTTTAATCCATAGTTAATCATACTGATGTACCCCGATAGCCAGCCTTCGGTGAACTGTCGATTTTAAAATGTGTGTAAAAAAAAAAAAGGGGGGGGGGGGTAAGTAGAAAAGGCAAAATAAAAAAAAAAATCCGAATAAAAAGACCGGTTAAATTCAAGCTAAGAAACATAATCCCTCTGATTGAATAAAGACACTGGTCACATGGGAGATCCAAAACTTCTACATCAACAATAAATATTTTTTTTAATAATATTGCGTTTATGTAAACACAATAATGTGGCGAATTTTTATACCCCACCTTTGATATCTATTGAAACAAAATTGATTATATTTTCAATTGCTCAATTTTTCTGATTCTGCATTATATGTTTATATGCATGATATTTTGTGTTTTTTCATACAGTCATTTATAATGTAAATAAATGGCATTTTTCAATTCACTTAATCTTAATTTTGTTTCTTCATATCAAACAGAGTTAAACTATTGTCAGTGGGTTTACATAAATATTTTTTTTAATAAAATAACAGTAAGAGAATTTGCTAAGGAAAATAAGGAAAAAATATATACGGAGGATAAGGATGCTATAAATTTTTCTAAAAAAAACTAAATTTAAATGATCAAATATATACATTCAAAGGAACCGTATGGTAAAAATTACTATTGTATCAAATTTCTTAAATTATTCCTATGAAATGAATGAATGAAATTCCTATCGAACTTGTACGTACTGCAATATGTTAAGAAATTAAATACAGTTATTGTAAACTTTTCCCAAAAGCAATATACCCAATTTTGAAGAAATTAACAATATTACATCGATAGTGATATTATGAATGAAGATATTTATAATCCAAAAGAGATTAAGCGAAAAGACGTACGAATTTCTGGCTAATGTCAGATATATGGCTACATTATAGAGCAAAAAATATAAGTGACAGGTGGTTGTGGGTGTAATTCCCAAACGTTGTGAAAATGTTAAAAATCTATAAAAACTTTAATGAGCGTGAAATATATTTCACTGATTAGTGAAATCATGATATAAAATAAATAAGTCACGTTTTGCGTTGAAATCTTCAACTTTGATACATGTATCAAAATACCCCGAAAATCTCGACATTAGTTTCTTAAAGTTCCGTTGAAATCGAGACAAAACTTTATATCATAATCCTAACATGTTTTTAATGAAAGGAATTAATAAACAAACACAAATATTTCTGCTTTTAAAGAAAAATATTGGCCATTATAGTCGTACGCAAGGAGCAACGGGGGGGGGGGGGGGCTACATTGAAGGTCCGGTTCCCCCCCCCCCCCTCCCCTCCCTCAAAACACACACACACACACTTTTTGTTACAGCATAATCAAATTCTTGCACTCTAGAACAAAAGAATAAGGCAGCGTATCATGTTTGATTAAGAAAATTTGATACTGAAATAAGACTTACCCCCCCCCCCCCCCCACCGAAGGCGAAATTGGATTCGAGTTTCGACACCCGCTCCCCCATTTTTTTTTTTTTGATTGAGTAGTCTTGTAAGGTAAATTGATTATTTTTTCTTGCTGACTCCCCCCCCCCCTTTTTAGCTCTACTGGTCAGAGACCAGAAGAGCTTATGCGATAGTAATGCGTCCGTCGTCCGTCCGTCTGTCTGTCCGTCTGTCTGTCTGTAAACAATTTTTCAAAATGCTACTCCTCCTACAGTTTAAATCTGATTTCAATATAACTTGGCATACAAGTAGACTACACTAAGATACATAATTCTGTGTATCAGTTTTTGATTTCGATGAACGGTGTTGTCGTGGTGACTAAAAGTAGAAATTTCTGTGAAATTCTTTCAAAATGCTACTCCTCCTACAGTTTTGGTCTGATTTCAAGATAACTTGACACACAAGTAGGTTACACTAAGATACATAATTCTGTGTATCGGTTTTTGATTTCGATGAACGGTGTTGCCGTGGTTACTAAAAATAGAAATTTCTGTGAAATTCTTTCAAAATGCTACTCCTCCTACAGTTTTGGTCTGATTTCAAGATAACTTGACACACAAGTAGACTACACTAAGATACATAATTCTGTGTATCAGTTTTTGATTTCGATTAGCGGTGTTGCCGTTGTTTCTAAAAATAGAAATTTCTGTGAAATTCTTTCAAAATGCTACTTGGTCTGATTTAAATATAACTTGGCACACAAGTAGACTACACTAAGATACATAATTCTGTGTATCGGTTTCTGATTTCGATGAACGGTGTTGCCCTGGTTACTTAAAATAGAAATTTCTGTGAAATTCTTTCAAAATGCTACTCCTCCTACAGTTTTGGTCTGATTTCAAGATAACTTGACACACAAGTAGAGTACGCTAAGATACATAATTCTGTATAACAGTTTTTTTATTTCGATGAGCGATGTTGCTGTTGTTACTAAAAATAGAAATTTCTGTGAAATTCTTTCAAAATGCTACTCCTCCTACAGTTTTGGTCTGATTTCAATATAACTTGGCACACAAGTAGACTACACTAAGATACATAATTCTTTATATCGGTTTCTGATTTCGATGAGCAGTGTTGCCCTGGTTACTAAAATTTTGTTCTGCTTGACAAGGAATATTTGGTGTTTGAAAGTGAATAAAATATAGCTGCCCCCCCCCCCCTCCCCCACACACACACTGAAATGGTTCCTACGCGCCTGCCGTTCTCGCGTAAAAATATACTAGCATTCATCCAGTTTCAGTTTCAAATAAATTTTGTCAAGATTTAAATGGAAATGTATTACGCACAGAAAATTCAAGCACCGTTTTGTGTGAATGTATAAAAAAGAGACCAGAACAGCACAAGGAATATTATTTCGGTGGTTGAAAGTGAAAAAAATATAGCTCCCCCCCTCCCCCCACCCCACACACACACTGAAATGGTTCTTACTGGCCAGCCGTTCTCGCGTAAAAATATACTATTGGACTTTTAAGAGGAGCGCTGCCTTTTACAGTTGACGCTTACTTTTACACTAGGGCTATGTACGGTAGCTCCTTTACGATATAAATATTTAGCTCAACATTAAATTAAACGGAAATAACGGGTTATTTCAATGCACATATAAGTTGTTCTTGAAGAAAACGACAAACAACCTACCCTCAACTCCCGGTCTTCACATGTTAGTGCCCCTAACACCATACCTATGACCACTAGAAAGGTAATTACGCATTATCAATTCTGTACCTCCGTACATGATACAAGTTTAAATGTCCAAGTAAACGTCAACTGTAGAAGTCAGTGCTTCTCGTAAAAGTCCATTATTCATCCAGTTTCAGTTTCAAATAGATTTTGTCAAGATTTTAATGGAAAACTCAAGCACCTTTTATCATGAATATATAAAAAGAGACCAGAACAGTACAATTCACCATCCCTTTGATTAAATTATACAATATACATAAAACTATTTTTTTGGAGATCGTAGTAGCGGTCCTTGTAGGAAATATACAAATGTTGTGTTCAAGTGAAACGGTATAGGTGCTTCAGAATTTAAAAAAAAAAAGTTAACGTGCAGAAATATTTGTAACTGATTTTAATTGTGATTTACTTTTTAAAAAAGTAAGATGTTAAAAGACGGTTTAAATTTGAGATATAAATTCAAAGCAAGTTTCAATTTAAGGTACGGCATATGAACCATTCATAAGACATATTTGCCTCTTTACTATGTTTTTACTCCATAACTAAGACAGGCGAAGAAAATGAATTGTATAAACAGTGGAAACTTAGAGCTTTAAACATATTTAATAAAATATTCAAAAAAGTAAAAATTTTAAAATCCGCTTGCAAGGATGTAGCGAAAGTAGACATTGTTTCAATTCATGAATTTTTATGAATGGAATAAACGTTTTTAAATACAAGTTTACATATCTTGGCGTAATCTGAATTTATTTCTCAACTGAATTGTTCGGTGATACAAAAAATACATGGTGTTTTTATACTATCTTAACAGTTATAGGAAATAAAGTTACTTGCGTGTGTGTTGGTGAGTGAATGCTGACTCATGCGTTTTGCGGGGGGATGCCCCGTTTTGCGCGCGGTGTCCTTCAGCATGGGATTCTCTCTCTCGTAATCTTAAAGTGTTATATGTGCTCTATCTCTTTTATAAATTGAATAAGATTATTTTATATAAAAAGAATAATTTGTATGGATTTAAAAAATATTATTTCCCTACTGATTATATTATAAACCGTTTCTAGATTCTGTCTAGACCCACATCCTCCCTTTACGAAATAACTAGATCTTCTATAAAATAGTATGAAAATAGTAATACCATACGAAATCCCCTAGGAATAGTTACATACTAGTCGCTTGGAAGAAAAAAATTAAACAGTTTCTCAAGTTTTTAATTCTCAAAACGATTGAGGTTCTTTAAATAACGTAATTTTAAGAATTTTTGAAAATTTAATAAGACGCAGGCGACGTCACTGCGTTTTCAGTGAGTAACGTCAAAGTTGTTTTTGGAGCACCACACTAAAATGCTCATAAAATACTGAAAAAGTGAGATCTTTTCAAAATTTTTGTATATTTGCATTCAGAAAGAGTCCGGCTATCAAAATTTACCAAAAAGTCAATTTGTGAAAATTTGACCTTAAGGGCCCTTTTCTCGTGACGGCAGTCAAATATTAAAATATGAAAAAAGTCGGTTAGCATTTTACTATAAGCGATAAAGCTTAAATTATAAAAAAAAAATTCTTTCTGGTGATTTTTTTAATGCCGGGAGAAAAGACTTTTGCGATATTGGGATGATATGGACGCGCCGCCGATATGGTAACAAAAGTGATGAAATACATTTATCTGATTATAAGCACTTTTTCGTTTAATTATTTCCCTTCATTTGGCCCTATTTGCGTTTTTTTTTTAAATTCAACTCCCTTTTATCCAGATATAAATGTCCACAACAAGCGTTTGAAAATTGAAAGAAAAGGTGAACAAGCTCACTTACCCTGCTTCCCCAAAACTCAAAGTGCCGAAAAAATAAAGGAATCGGAATTTCCTGATGCACATCTACATATTGTGTCCTCTGTGCAGCGGTTTATGAGGAATTCCGCTGACAAACTTTTTATTTCTATATTTAGGATATGGTGACAAATATAAGTTAAATTAAAAGTGCCGAATTTCCCAGAAAAATATTCCTGCTAATATGCACATCTACACACTGTGTACTAAATATCTGCAAAGTTTGACCAAATTCTGTGCAGCAGTTAAAAAGCAGTTTCGCTGCCAGACTTGTCATATTTATATTCAACATATGGCTAAAAATCGAAGTTGGAAAGTACAGAAATTCCCGGAAACAATACAGGAATAGGGATTTCCTGGTAATATGCACATTGTGTCCTAAATATGTGCAAAGTTCAACCAATTTTTTTTCTATGCAGCAGTGTATGAGGAGTTGCGCTGACAAAAAAATAAAACAGGTCTGACTTACTGACGAGTCAAACATATTATGCCTGACGCTACTTGTTGCGTGGGGTATAAATAAGAGCAAACGCAGCCATTTGGAAGTTTACGTTGAGGAATTTCTAATTGCCTGACGTCACGGCGTCAGACACTACTTAGGATCAGTATTTCCTAGGTGCGAAGCTAAGAGGTCACAGTTAGCCAGCAAATTTTGTGCATGCTGAATATCATCGGATTTTGTTATATGTGTGCGTTTCAGCAACAACAGTTAGCAGAAAAATAACCATATTGTTGATACAATAAATTGATGTATTTATATCCTTTAGTTTTTTGCTAGCAGCTAATTATTTCATGCGAGTTCTTATACAGGCATGTCCGTTTGACCTTTTTTCTGCGTTTCTATACTACTGGACTAGTCCATTTGTCTTCTATGTAAGGGGTGACACAATCATTTCGCGCCAAAATGTCACGTGTAAGTTTTTGCGCCCTTTTCCTGGACTATTCTATTGAATGGAAATGAAATCTGCAGCAGGGATTATATAAAGTCTGTTCTTTTTAGTCGGAATCTTGATCGACCTTTGGAAAAAAAAACATATAGGTGATATTGTGAAGTGAGTTAGAAATTACATCATTTAAAGTAATAAAAACGAAACCAACAAAAACCTCTTAAGAGGATGTACTGGCCAAATAAACATCTGATCACACCACCCCCCGCCCCCACCCCCTTCAGGGGGTTTCCTCCACAGAGTATAGACTTATGAAAGTGTCCTCACATTTCAGGATGGAGAAAGTTTATTATTTTTTTGCTAGTACAAATATTTTTGATGTGGACCCCCAATCCCTGGGAAAAACTTCCTTAATCCGCACCTGTCGCCATTCATATATCGCCGTCAAGATTGTTGGATCATTGAAGCATATAGGACCTTAATTATTTATCCCACGTTTCCAACAATTTTTGATGCTCTGGCATACCAAGAAACTAGTAAACATATCCTTCATGTCAGTCATAACCGTTACGATTCCCAATTTCTTGTAGTTAATATCATATTTTCAGCTCTCTTCCTCAAAGCCTATGCTGTATGCAGTTTAATCTAATTTATGTAACCTTTACATGTAGCCATGCTTTCTAGCATTAATCAATTACATTTAGTGTTTTCCCTTATTTACTTCATCCTCTAAAACCATTTTCATGATTTTTAGATTCGCAGAGTGAGGTGTTCATCTTTACGTTGCGGGTTCGAATCTACAGCGGGACGTGTACACGATTTCATTTTTTATTTGAAATACAAACAATATATACGTTTTATATAAATGTGTTCTTTTTCTATTGCTCTGATAAGTATCATACAACTTAAAATGAATGCATGATGTTTTGTGCAACATCTTCATTTAATTTACTCTTGTGAAATTATCCCCCCCCCTCCCCCAATGTAAACGTTTATAACTCATCCTGCTTATAGGTTCTATAGATCTATATTGATGGCATTAGTCAGGCAAGCTTTTTAAACAGCTGTTACTTGTGATATTTAGGAGCTATCTGTTCATAAATGCAGCTAGTCTCCTATCATTGCTGATATTACAAGTTATATTAATTTTCTTTGGGAAATTGCAAAGAATTTGTACATGGAATGATGATGACAATCGAAAAGCTTGAAGAAGAATGACAGACCAGGTACGGCGATTCATGAAGGACAACAGCGTCAAAACTGAAAACCCAGAATTACAGTGAAATGTCCACAGTGATCATACTGAGAGCATCAGAAAGGAGGTTTACTGAAAAATCGTCGTCCTCTGACAGATATCACCTGTTACAATCTTATGAAGTTTACAATAATTTTATTGTTTAATCGGTATATAATAATAGATAACCTGCCTTGGACATATTAAATTATTCAACACTTACTCCCGAGAAGAACGCTTCACTTACCCCTCTTCTTCATACTTGGGTATCCAAGTTGACTTAAAATTGACAGAACCTGAACATTCCAATTCCAACCAGTTCTCAAAGCCAGATTACATGTAACACTTCTCCAACAGAAGTGTTCCATGGGAGAGAATTTCAATTTTTTTTGAAATTTATTTCAGAGCGTGCATCAGATTGTAGTATGCCAGATAAAACATGCGCACCTGCTGAGGTATTCCTTTAGAAAAGCTATCAATCAGATAGATAACGACTAATACAAGTAGCCGACGCAGATGAGATCCGGATCCCGAGATTGAGAAACTACAACCTTTGAAGAAAATAAACGTAAATATCTAAACTAGCTTGAATGTACAACCAGAAGTCTCTGTCGAGACTGAAGCTCTACTGGTTTGTACTTATAGCCAAGGAAGAGAAAACTGCTTAAGCAGTTGGAAATTGAAACTTTTCAACAGCAATACATAGAATAATGATCCTTAATTAAGTCTCTTTATGTTCTTAGTATAGTGTACTAGCATGCCACATCATATTTTAATCAGACTAAAACTGTATTTGGAGTAGCATTTTGAGAGTATTTAACAGAAATTTCTATTTTTAGTAACCATGGCAACACCATTCATTGAAGTAAAAAACTGATATACAGAATTATGTACCTTAGTGTAGTCTACTTGTGTGCCAAGTTATATTGAAATAAGACCAAAACTGGAGGAGGTGTAGCATAAAGAATTTCACAGAAATTTCTATTTTTAGTAACAACAGCAACACCGTTCATCGAATCAAAAACCAATAAACAGAATTAAGTACCTTAGTGTAACCTACTGGTGTGCCAAGTTATCTTGAAATCAGACCAAAACTGTAGGAGGAGTAGCATTTTGAAAGAATTTCACAAAAATTTCTATTTTTAGTAACAACAGCAACACCATTCATCAAAATCAAAAACCAATACACAGAGTTATGTATCTTAGTGTAGTCTACTTGTGTGCCAAGTTATACTGAAATCAGACCAAAACTGTAGGAGGAGTAGCATTTTGAAAGAATTTCACAAAAAATTCTATTATTAGTAACCACGTCAACACCGTTCATCGAAATCAAAAACCGATACACAGAATTATGTATCTTAGTGTAGTCTACTTGTGTGCCAAGTTATATTGAACTGTAGGAGGAGTAGCATTTTGAAAGAATTTCATAGAAATTTCTATTTTTAGTAACCACGTCAACACCGTTCATCGAAATCAAAAACAGATATACAGAATTATGTATCTTAGTGTAGTCTACTTGTGTGCCAAGTTATATTGAAATCAGACCAAAACTGTAGGAGGAGTATTATTTTGAAAGAATTTCACAGAAATTTCTATTTTTAGTAAACACGGCAACACCGTTCATCGAAATCAAAAACCGATACACAGAATAATGTATCTTAGTGTAATCTACTTGTGTGCCAAGTTATATTGAAATCAGACCAAAACTGTAGGAGGAGTAGCATTTTGAAAAATTGTTTACAGACAGACAGACGGACAGACAGACAGACAGACGCACGGACGACGGACGCATTACTATCGCATAAGCTCTTCTGGTCTCTGACCAGTAGAGCTAATAAAAACTATCTAAACAGTCTTCCCCACAGCCTATTTCTTTTCAAGCACTAGTAAATATCAAGTTTGGTCTATTAATCCGTTACTAATGTTTTATGAAATAAAAAATGCTTATTTGATTTCAGTTTCATTAAAAATGTCTGTAATTTAGATCTGCTAATTGGAACCACCACCATACCTTCTTTTTGCGATTTCGAGTCTTTTTTACCGAAAATAAAGGTAGACATTTAACTATATTTACGATTACTAAGCATGTGAAATCTGAATAAAGTTTATGGAAAACACCCCACATGTATATCTAGTATTTTGTTAGTAGAATAAGTAAGAACTCTGGTGCAGCCCTTTCGGAGTTTATTTCCACCAACATATAACGCATACACTTGAACTGGGAGTAATAGCTTTTTTTTGGATCGATCAATATCACAGTCGAATTAAAGATTTTCCAAAGACTCTATGCTGGAAGGAGGTTGTTCGAAAATAATCATTTTGTGTTTGATATTTTCTAAATATGAAAGGAACAGCAATAGGCACAAAAGTTCCCCCCAACCTATGCCACCCTAGTTGTTGGGTTTTTAGAAGAAAAGAAGAACATTTCGAAATCCGTTTCCCCAATACGTACGCTTTCACTGGTAGCGATATTTAGACGATTGTTTTATTTTCTGGAACACATCAAATGAAGATTTACAAGAATTTCATATTATTCTGAATAATCTACACCCATCTGTCAAATCTATTGTGGAAAAGAGCGGATCAGAACTTCTTTTTTTAAAATATCCTTAAAATTAAGGAGGGTCGTAAATTCATATCAGATTTATCCTGAGAGAAATCAAATACCCACCATTACCTTGTATTTACTTCCTGCCATCCTTCACATGTAAAACTTAACATACCCTTCAAGCACGGATCCAGCATATTTCCCAGGTCCGCCCCAGTCCAAAAAAACTCCCAACTTAGAAATTTGTTGACGAGCAAAACTCGCCCATATTTGAAAATCCTGCGTCGTTACCATGTATACAGTAGTTCTTGAGAAGTTGAAAATGTGAAAAGTTTAAAGATTGATAGACAGACGACATTGGGTGGTAAGAAAAGCTCACTTGAGCTCAAGTGAGTTGAAATTTGAAGCTATTTCACTGAAAGAAAGCAAAATATACGATACATTAATTGGTGTCTAGGAAAATCAAAAGTCCCAACACTTTCATGAAAAAAAAAACGATCCTTTTCCGTTGGAATGATGTCCACAACTTGAAACATGTTATATTTTCATCTTGTAACATTAAAAATTATTATTTGATTTTTCATTTTACCTTTAAGCTCAAATTTAGCACTTCAGATTTAAAACATTCAACTTTCATTTGACCTTTCAGAAAATGAAGAGATTCAGGAATTTTTTGAGGAGAGTGCTTTGTTGTGGAAGGTATGTTCAATGAAATGTTCAATTTTTTTTTATTTCATAGGTTTATATTATGAAATGTAATATATTTCCCGTTCTGAAAATCTGGTCATTTACGACCGAATCCCCCCTTCCCTTGTCCTCCTCAATCATCAATCAAGTTCCTTCAAATTCATTATTGTGAAAACTACCAAATGTATCATGTACATATCATACTTTAACAGGAAAAAAAGACGGTATCATTATTAAATAATCTTACATTTTAAATTGTTAAAAAGCGGCCCATGAACCACAACGGCCACCTGAGTAAATCTTCACAAGATATTCCCCCTTGTTCTACCTACTGTGGCCAATTCCTATGCCCAGGGGTCATGATTTAGAAAATTTTAGAAAATTTAGATTCTACACTACTACAGAATACTTTCAAATAAGTTTCAGGTATTTTGGCCCCGTGGTTCTAGTGAAGAAGAAGTTTATGTAAATTTCAATGTTAAAATTTGATTCCTTATTGAGGCCCTGTTCTACATGTACCCCTGGTGTCATGATTTCAACAATTAAGAATCTACACTATCCCAGAGTGTTTACAGATAAGTTTCAGTTTTCCTAACCCAGTGGTTCTTGACAAGAAGATTTTTAATGACCTCATTATTTTTCGTATTTTCTTGATTATCTCCTCTTGGAAGGGGAGTTGGTCCTTCATTTAACTATTCAAATTTACCTTTACCCAAGAATGCTTTGTACATGTACCAAGTTTGGTGGAAATTGTCCCAGTGTTCTTGAGAAAAAATTGAAAATCTAAAGAGGTTACAGATGAACAGACATACAAAATTGGGTGATCAGAAAAGCTCACTTGAGCTTTCAGCTCGGGTGAGCTAAGAAACATTTGGAGGTATTTTACTGAAAGAAAGCAAAATATACAACACATTAATGGTGTCTAGGAAAATCTTGTAATATTATAAATCATATTTGATTTTTATTTCCTCCCTTCAACTCATATTTAGCGCTCAATACTAAAACTTCAAATTTTCATTTGACCTCATAGAAAATAAAGAGATTCGGGAATTTTCTAAGGAGAATATTTTGTTGTGGAAGGCATGTTGAATGAAACATTGTTCAAATCCTTTATAATAAATTGATTTATATTATGAAATTTAATGTATTTTTCCGCTCTTAAACTCTGCTCATTTACGACTGAAGTTCAGACTCAACCTCCTCTTCCCTTGTCTAACTCGATGCTCATTTCCATGCCTTGTTTTTCTTGCCTTTCAGTCACTTCAAGGTTTTCTATCCCTGTTGAATCTGTTGTTCGTGTCTCACCAAAGTGCATGGCATTGTTGATGTACATGCATGTAGCAGTGTCTGTGGATGTTCTAATAAAAACTGCGAAATACAGGAACACTTATTTTACCCCATCCCATCCTCCGTTTGCATTATAAACTACTTTGAGCGATTAAATAAGTCATTCGACTTTGTTGGCTAACTATCTGCGTTCGAGTTTGAGATAAGGACCATTTCATTGATTTTTTAAAAGAAAGTTCCAGTGTTTTTTCTTACCTGTACCCAACTAATTAGTCCGAATAGGGCGTTGAAATTTGTAGGTCGAAAGTGGCTCAGCTTTTCCTTTTCTATTTCCCATACCCTGAGATTTAAGGTCTTTTCTTTTGGATATCATTACCTCTCTTGCGTGTCCAAAAAGGTGTAATTCATTAATATTGTGTTCATAGCTATTGTCTCTTAAGTATCGAAGAAAAACTTCCCAAGTATCCTTGTAAGGTGTCCGCTTCGTATTAACCGCCGTCAGGTTTTCTCGCGGATAGAGAGGACCTCGCCTATTTTCTGTTTAGTTCCTACAGAGCTTCAAGTTTGGTCCCTACTCAGCAACAGGGGTGGGGGGGGGGGGGGGGGGGGAAGGGGGGCAGGCCCAACCCCCACTCTTTTTTCTTCAACCTAACTTTTACTATTGAAAATAATCAGTGAAAGGCTGGTCCCCCAAACTTTTGGCTAAAGGAAAGTAATATAAGGGTAATGAAGTAATTGTGTGCAAAAATTTTTATACTGAAAGTTGGTGTTAAAAAAAGCCCCCCCCCCCCCCCCCCCCAACCACGAAATATGATTTTCGAGTTCCCTTTTCTTCTTGCTTGTCAACTTTTTTCAGGTAAGTAAATTTTTAGACCCCCTCCCCCTTTAAAAAACGATGCAATGTCACTGCTACTCAAAAAACTTCATCACAATTAACCGGACATGATAAACGATACGAAATGCTACAACCAAAACCATCTTTTCAAGTTTTACCGGGTTAGTCTAGTAATCGGTTTACGTATTATATAGCCCTCAGTATATCCAGTTAGCGCTTTTAAAATGTTATTAACTTTGTTCGTGTTTGCTTGGATACGAAAGTTTGTTAGTTCATTGATTGATTGTACAATGTTGTAAGCTTCAAATTTAGTCCTATACATGGCTCTCGGGGCCATTAAACAGAGAGGATCTTTTTCGTGCCAGCATCAACTATAAAAGGAAACCTTAATTTATACGGTCTCATCTAAATGACCGCTCAGCACGTCCCACATTGGGATTCGAACCCGCGACTTAAGGATGGACTCTTTACATCGAATACGCTCTAAACACTGCACCACGACGGAAGCCCTAAGTTTTTTTGCAGCTTTGTAAAAGACTTTAGTAAGAAAATTTAAGGATTAGGTAAAGGAAGAAGTAATATGCCTAGAATTTGAACAGATTTAACATGCCTTTGAAAGAGTGGTAAGTCAGTAAATGACTTACTAGAATTCGATCATAATTAGGACTGTCACGATGGGGATATTCATGTCGTTACAGAAGAAAAGACATACAGTTTAGGAAGACGAGAAAAGGAATCAGTGGAGAGGGGGCAGACATGTTGTAAAACTGGGGATTCTTGCAGATGATCTAAGCAGTTCTGTGCGAACAGTCACTATATTTGTCAAATTTCTTTATAGATTCCAAAATGTAACAAACATTTTTGCAGACATTGTTCTTCAAATGTTGGATGAAGAAAACCAAGCATTTTAGTCGATAAGTAAGGGGGGGGGGGGTATTTGAAAAATTCTGGGGAAGAAATTAAATGGTCACATAAAACACTATATACAGGTGGTTGCTATGAGAGGTTTGACGTATAAAGACAGAATATAATAATAAAATTATTTTAAAATTTGTTAATACAGCTGGTATGGACTGTGTACAAATAAAAAGACAACTTTATTTGTTTGCAGACGAAGATTGCAGTGAAAAGACCTCGGGATCCTCAAAGAATACTAAAACGCATGCACGAAAAATGAATTACGCACTTTTATTTGTTAGTTGAAGTCTCCTAGGCCTGTTCAATTTTTATATCAATAAAAAAACCGCGTTAATGTTTATTAGCAGAGTGAAATCGAAGACTGAAGAAAACAACTGTTATTTAACCATGTGCATGAGGAATTGTTGGTAAGCATATACAATAATATGGATATAGAAATCATGATTAATGAGGCTGGGGGGTGGCAGCCATTTTCAGACTTTTTCTATCTCCTTTAAAAGAAGAGCTCCATATAAAGATATACAAAAATGATCAAAATTTAAAACTAAAATTTATGAATTTTTTCTTTGTCAAATTAATGTTGACAGCTTATGATACCATATCTAAAAAAATAAGTTAAATCTGGTGGTTACTTTGTCTTTAAATTATTGACCCCCCAGCCTCCTTAAGTTGAAACTTTAAAATATCTTTTAATGGAGACCAACACTCCTCTTTCCCTATAGCTTTAAATGTGGCATATGGAAATAGATTCCTGGTGATGTTCATGAATTTTGAAATTTTATACAATATTGATTAAATATCCAGATTATACATTGAACCACAGTCCACAAAGGCTAAATAGAGAGGTCAGAACATCCGTCCCAGAGGCCAACTAGACTGTCCTACAGTGCAGGAAATTGCGGAGACGTGTGCTCCTGAGAGTCAAAAGGATCAGGGAAGGAGTGTCGGGGACCAGGCACCATGGAACAGGAACCATGAACCTTGCAATGAAGCGGAAGAGGAACTCCCTCGAGGACTACATGTATCATGCCAGGAAGGAAAAATATGCAAGGAAAAGGGGGGAACATTTAAATCTTGGAACAATTAATCTTAATATAGTTAATATAGTTTTCAAACACATCACTGACCCAGCATGGGAGATAACCCTTTCGTTCTTGATCAAGTTGTTTAGCTCGTAAATCTTAAAACATTTTAGTTATGTAATCCTTTGTGTTTTTAGTACATTATATAGCATAATAGATTTGGATATTTAAAACCTGTACATTAAGTCACCTTTAACCGTACATTAAGTTGACAAAACTCTCAGTTCTTAACTTAATCGACAGCTTTTTGTCAACTTAATGTACAATTACAGGTAACTTAATGTACAGGTTTTAAATATCCAAATCTATTATGCTAAAAACAATCCATGAAATGCTAAATATTTTCTGAACTTCATTAGTAATGAAAACAGGCAAATAATTTTTTTAATTTAATACACAATTATGCATAAATATCTTAAACATTTTATTTCATATATGAAATGATCAACAGTATATCGTCTTTGGAAATGAAAAAATCAAATGAAAAAAGACACACTCGTAATTCCCTGATGCATAATAATTTTAGAACATGCACATCCAGAAGTTTCTTAGTTTATTAATAAACAAACGTCTTATCCTCTTCACAACATTTGTAAATGAAAGCTGGACGTAGTAAATCCATTCCATGAATGTTTAGAAATACATATCCAACAGCAATTTAAATTTTGAAAGAGAAAGGTGTATTTCCCGATGAAATGATAATCTCACTAGATGCACCGCAGAATCATATTTGGGACAGGGATCACAAATTTTCATCTTTTTAATACACTTGCCATCATCTGAATCTCCCATATTTCCATGAATTATTTCATTTACTTTCTGCTGTTATTCATTGTTGGCTCAATTGTAGGACCAAACTGTAATAGATTTGTGGCCCCATTTTTCTGTTATTAGTTGTTCCTTAATCTCAGCTTCATACAAGTGGGTTGCCGCTGTTGCTCTCAGAGATTGTTTCGTATATTGTCCCTTAAATCCAGATTTTCACAAAGATGTGCAATACTTTTTGTCAAAACTTGGATACCAACTTCAGAATTTGTATACCTACAGAGATTTTTGTAGAAATATTTTGGAGAAATATGTATTACTTTCTTCATCCTATGAGGACATCTTTACTCATGAAGCTTTACATGGGAAGTGGTCAGAAATCACGGGAACTATCATTTAAATCTAAATTTACCTGGCACTGTCCATTAAGTTAAACAATACAGCTATTGTTTTCTCCCCTCACTCTCTGGATAATCAAGTGTGTTATTACGTACTCATGTCAAATGCATAACCATCACCTGGGACAGTATATTAAGTTAACAATAGAGAAAATGTTTTAAGTAGGATAAAGTCCTCAAACTGTCCATTCTGTGAGAGAAAAAACTATTCTCGGCCCTTCGGGCCTCGAACAGTTCTTTCTCTCACAGAATGGACAGTTTTCGGACTTTCTCCTTTACTTAAATAAATATACATGCAGAGTGCGCTGGACTCTTTTTATTAAATCAAAATGGTATTTATAAAACTGTTTTGGGGAACACAAAATTTGGCCTTGCGCATGCACTGCTTTTCAAGTGCAAATTTTCAGACTGTGGATTTGTAAACAAAGTGGCAACGTTAACAGGAAGCAAACACCAGACTTCAAATGGCAGAAAGAGATGATATGTATATATAAATCTAGCTGGAGGTTATCTGCATTTCAATACATAGTTTAAAAGCAAAGGACCTGATCTCACCTCGGGTGTTTTGGAGGCTTGCTCTGCTATTTGGTATTGTTTTATGGACTAAACTTTGAATACTTTCGTTATCTCCATATCGATATATCATTGTTAAAATAATTCTATTCTCAAACATGCACACCCTTACAAGTGGACATACACACACTCACACCCTTACAGAAAATAAGCAAGGGTAACCGTGTCACATATCCACTTCCCATGTTGACTTGTTACACATGTCCTATTTTTGAAATTTCAGGAATGATTAACGGAGGATTTGGTTAAACACGTGTGAATTCACTCCTATCTACTTTAAACATGCCCAGTGCTTCTCAGAAGACTTTAAGAATAAAGAAAAGTTGGACAACAGCTTGTACAAATGGCAGAGGAAACATGTAATACAAGTCTGCAGGAGACGAGATTGTATTTGCTGTGCAATTTTCTAGCAAAACATGACCGGGTGTTGCTAAAACGCGGAACGGAACGGAAAACAGAAAATTTTTGTCAAACAAATAAAATAGATTAGATATAAATCACATAAAAGAGCAAGATTCTTGTTGTAAAAATCATTTCTGATAAAAATTAATTGTAAACTATTATATATTGATGAGTCATACACACCCTCCGTGGAAAAAAAGGTACTGAAAGAAATTCGACCCCCCCCCCCACACACACACGAAATAGGATTTTCGTGTTTGGGCAAAGGACATATGCCCCTTATTTTGGCTTGTCAAATTTGTTGTATGTTGGAATTTTTTTACTGACCCCCCCCCCCCCCCCCCCCCCCCCCCCCCTCTTTCAATTTGTTTCCAGTGTCAATGTCTGTAGAAAGTACTTATGATATTCAGATTATACACGCAGTGTCGAATTCGCGAATCATGAAAGGGGGAGTGGCAGTTTCGGGTCTGTGTAGTACACAGCAACATTAAAAATTGATCTATTAAATCTTTTATATCTGTTGGACACAAAAAGGGAGCATCCTATTACAACTTCTCAGACCTTTCCGTTGAGCGGGAGAACAAACTCATTTTTACGGGGTCATTCATATACACCCCCTCCAAAAATATACACAAAATTTAACTTCATTGAATGCAAAGATTCTGTATTATATCTACCACATGAAAGTTTTCCAACTTTGTCTATCCAGAATTTAAATATATAGAAAGCGACTCTCTTTTGAATAAAATTTTAATAACAAATGTGTATAAGAGATGTTTATTCGAGCTTGCCGTAAAGGTTTGCCCTAAACGTAATCTTAATAATTCTATTTTTACATTTTATTTCTCTTTCCCCGGTTCATCTAGATATCAAATATCCCCCCCCCCCTCCCCCCCAGTCAAAACCTATTTACTACGTATACGGAAATGTTCGGTCAAGTTGACATCTTCACACCTTTTGTGAATGTAACTAATGTAGTATCAGGGACTTATATGTATACTAAGTTAGTATATAGGTCCCTGGTAGTATTAAAGTTAGTGTAAAAAAAATTGTACTGAAAGATGTTGGAGTTGGAACTTATCCCCTACCCGACTCAAACAATTGTTTTCTTTTTGTGTTTTATCCCCCCCCCCTCCTCCCTAACCAAACAATTGTCTTCTTTTTAGCTCTACTGGTCAGAGACCAGAAGAGCTTATGCAATAGTAATGCGTCCGGCGTCCGTCCGTCTGTCTGTCTGTCCGTCTGTCCGTCTGTCTGCAAACAATTTTTCAAAATGCTACTCCTCCTACAGTTTTGGTCTAATTTCAATATAACTTGGCACACAAGTAGACTACACTAAGATACATAATTCTGTGTATCGGTTTTTGATTTCGATGAACGGTGTTGCCGTGGTTACTAAAAATAGAAATTTCTGTGAAATTCTTTCAAAATGCTACTCCTCCTACAGTTTCGGTCTGATTTCAGTATAACTTGGCACACAAGTAGACTACACTAAGATACATAATTCTGTGTATCGGTTTTTGATTTCGATGAACGGTGTTGCCGTGGTTACTAAAAATAGAAATTTCTGTGAAATTCTTTCAAAATGCTACTCCTCCTACAGTTTTGGTCTGATTTCAGTATAACTTGGCACACAAGTAGACTACACTAAGATACATAATTCTGTGTATCGGTTTTTGATTTCGATGAACGGTGTTGCCGTGGTTACTAAAAATAGAAATTTCTGTGAAATTCTTTCAAAATGCTACTCCTCCTACAGTTTTGGTCTGATTTCAGTATAACTTGGCACACAAGTAGAATACAATTCTGTGTATCGGTTTTTGATTTCGATGAACGGTGTTGCAGTGGTTACTAAAAATAGAAATATCTGTAAAATTGTTTCAAAATGCTACTCCTCCTACAGTTTTGGTCTGATTTCAGTATAACTTGGCACACAAATAGAATACACTAAGATACATAATTTTGTATATCGAATTTTAATTTTAATTTTGATGAACGGTGTTGCCGTGGTTACTAAAAATAGAAATGACTGTAAAATTGTTTCAAAATGCTACTCCTCCTACAGTTTTGATCTGATTTCAATATAACTTGGCACACAAGTAGGCTACACTAAGAACATAAAGAGACTTTATCAACGATCATTAAGGTCTTCCGTTTCCAACGGAAGACCTTCTACTGATTCTGATGATTAAGATTATTAGGGTCTTCCGCTTCCTTCGGAAGACCCTACTGTTATTCTACTGTTTCTTATTATTATTTTTTTTTTTTTTCCCGCTCGATTTTTGACAGGTGATTTCTCAAAGACCTTTGGACTGATTTTTATGAAACTTTCAGGTTAGATACCTTGTAATTAAACCTATTTACACCTGTTTTCAATTTCTTGATGCATGCCTTTAATTGTGAGTTATTGCCCTTTAATTGATAATTTTGATGTCTCGTTTCCACTAAAAATCTCAAGAACGACGTAAGATATTTAAACGAAAGTTGGAGAACTTGTAGCAAATACATTGTAGATGTGCAGAACGATAAAATTACAAGCTGATTTCCTAAAGTTTGGAAGCTATAAAACGGCAAATTTTAGTAATTTTTTTTCTTGAATTTTTGCTACTTTTTGTGTAATAACTTTTGAACCGAGAATAATTTGGTAAGAAATATATCACAAAAGTTGTGTGTAATTACGAGAGCTTTCATATTAGATTAATGAAAAGGGGCTGGCCCCTATAATTAGGGGTTAATAGCTCATACACGTTTTTTCTGATAGCTAAAAATATTGGTATATTATGAAAAAGTTTGACTGAAATAATTTCAAACTTATAAAATCTTGTCATTTGATATAAAAAGAAATAAACTTCCAGCTATATTTAGTTGTTTTTTATATAAAACAAGTACATGTATGTGAGAAAACTTTCAGGAACAAGTTGTCTACTATAGCCAGCCAAGCCTTTACTGCATACATGTGCACATTTTTAGTTGATGCATCTAAAAGATATAGTTTTGATTCGGTGTTTCTTTGTTTTCTTTTTATTCAAATAATTTTAAAATGTGATGATGTACACAACAATAAATAGTACCTAGTTTAGAGGATTTTTTCGCGCTTGTTTGTAAACAACGCGCAGCATTGTGGGAAATAGGAAGGTACTAAAGACGCGATGTACTAAACACTTATTTGACCTGATTCAAATTTGTCTGTAAATGTTCCAAACAATTGAATTTTTGTATAGCATATGCCTCGAAGTCATAAAGTCTGTACATAAGTAATTTAAAATACTCAATATTACCATTTAATTAAAAATTAAAACGTCAGGTAAATATCAGGTCTCTAGTATATCCCGTTTTTAGTGTGCCCCTTCGAGTCGACGTCGGACACATGTTTGTCATGGTTTACAAACTGAAAATAGAATGATTTGTGAAGTTGAACATTTTCTCACAATGAATCCGTTTGTAGACATGCACACTCATTTAATTTGGAGCTACGAAGTACTTTGTCACTTCTCTGGAACATTATTCTAAGCAGAATTATCCCGATTCATATATTCTAAGAATCTTGTGTGAATTGTTTACGAGGAAATTCTGACTGTCACATTAACAAGGATGAACACTCATGACTCTGCTTCGGATTCCCCAGTGATAATTTTATCGAGTGATGAAAGAGCTGACGGCGACATTTTAATGTATGATTGGCTTGGACCATTGGAATAAAGGTTAGAATATTTTTATTACTTAAAATTTACACTACTGATTACATGACAGTGACATACATTGATGTTATTAGAAATACACAGACACACCGATATATTATCTGTTTTACAGTTCAGACGCTCTCTGTTTGCCTTGTAAATCCCCACAGCTTTATATTTTATTTTTTTTAAATTTGAGGATGTAATTTCAACAGTCCTACTATCTATCATAGTGATCATACTCTATAATTCAAACTGCACTTAATGTTACAGAATATATTCAACTAATTATATATTGACAGTGTGACTGTAAGGCAATATAAAATTAATCTTTAGATTCTCATCCCCGCCCGCCCCTCTCAAAATGTCCCGCCCCTATGTTTTTTATTTTGATTTTTGGGTATTTTCATGTATTTTTATTCAGTAAGAATTTGGTTCAGTTTAAGAGTTATCTCCCGTCTGTATTAAAAGTCGCGTGTCGCTATTTATAGCAAAAACTCCATGTGAAGAATGGAGAAAAATCGGCAATAAAAGCAGTTTAAATGTGTAAGGAAAAGATAATTTGTCAGTATAGAGAAGGCAGAGAAGAAAAAATAGCATAAACACATATAGATGCCATCACTGGCAGGAGCAAGTATGTAGAGAGATTGTAACTACTGCAGTAAGTAAAAATAAACGAGGAAAATGACACCTGGTCAAGTTATATAACGATCTCCAGCTGTGTGACTTTGCTTTGAAATAAAAAAATCTACAACATCGTAGACAGACTTAAAAGAAGGCCTAGATTTTCCCAGTAGAATAATTATTAGAACATTTAAATATATAGATTTGGCAAAATAAGAAGTCATGCATAAAAAATTTATTGGTATCCCTACCTCATTTTGTTCAGGGTGTGCCGTATAATGTGTACTTGATAATTTGTTAATTAACAATAAATATTTAATTTTTAAAGCAAAAATTTTCTTAAAATATTTAAAAGAATATGAAAAAAATCAAATCTATTCATATTTGCATTAAGGTAATGAAAAAAATGTGTACGGGGCGTCCATTGTTTTGTTGATACTTAGGCAGCCTATATATAAATTAACAATTATAAAAAATAAATAAAATCCGCCCACCCGCCCCAATTTTTTAGCAAATTAGGATGAGAATCTAAAGATTAATTTTACCTGGCCTAAGGGTGAGGGCAGATACTTATTTAGTTTTAATTTAGATTGTGCTTGTCAAGCCGCATTTGACATTTGGTGCATCCATGCTCAATGTTCACACTGAGAGTTTATTCAAATGTTTAATTCGAATGAATTCACTGCTCGTTAAATTACTTCCCATTAGCTCCATGTGAACATGAGTAATGATAGCTAATTCAAATTAAATAGAAATGAATTTTGAATGTAGCTTAAACATGTTAAAGAAGCTAAGCACTGTGTGTCCAAAGTATACTGCGGAAAAATTGTGTGGAGCAATGTGCAAGTCACAATCTTCTTTTGCCAAGGTGTTATCGTAAGAGCTCGCATTATGGGCAGGGATTTGTGCTGCTGTCTGGACTTGCTATAAATAGATGTTCTCAAAAAGTCTTAATTATTTAATATCATACTTTACTGACAAAAAAGGACAAATATTGCTCAGTTAAATTGCAAAAGAAATTTGTTTAAAAAAATTGAAATAATAGAAAGTTTGCATTTTTGTTTCATAAGACTGCTGTAATGGTTTAATGTTTGTTTATTTGCCTTAATCATACATTTTTCAGTCATTTCATGGTGCCACCACTTGGGATGGTATTAGCTGCAAATATAGACTTGTACTCAGCACTTATTGCCTTTAAGAAGTATGAGATCCATTTTGTGCTAACACCTACCGTGCCACAGAATCTTGGTTTATGAAGTCTCATAGGAGTAACCTGTCTAAAGCATTTAGCAATGGGATTGGAACCTGCAACGTAAGGTTCAGCTTCTTATTGATACTTTGATTTATAATATTTATTTGAGAATTTCACTCATTCACATACTTAGAGATGTTGATATATATTGTTGAATAGCATCAATTTAGACCTTTAATTAGCTAAGTAAACATGTACTGTGAGGTTTTTAAGGTCTCATTCATTTTATATGCCAGATGCATGTTAAGGAACATTACTGCATAAATGTTTTTGTCTTAAATTTGAAGCTTTTTACTAATATAGAGATATCTTAGTTTTAAACCTCTTCAAATTAGGGTAGACCTTTACTTTAAACTCAGCAATGTAAGTGTGTTGTGTGAACTTGTGTTAGCGAGACAGTGTGTTTTGTGAACTTAATTGTGTTAGCCTGACAGTGGGTTGTGTGAATTCTTGTTAGCTTGACAATGTGTTTCGTAAACTCGTGTTAGCGGGACAGCGTGTTGTGTAAAATCGTGTATAAAGTGTAAGTGTGACAGTGTGTTGTGTAAACTCGTGTTAGCTAGACAGAGTGTTGATTGAACTTGTATTAGCGAGACTTCGTGTTGTGTAAACTGGTGTTAGTGAGACTGCGTGTTGTGTAAACTCGTGTTAGCGAGACTGTGTGTTGTGTAAACTCATGTTAGCGAGACAGCGTGTTGTGTGTGTTCTTATTAACAAGACAGCATGTTGTGTGAATTCGTGTTAGCGTGACAGTGTGTTGTGTGAACTTGTTATCCTGAAAATTTGTCGTGTGAACTGGTGTTAGAGAGATAGTGTGTTGTGTGAACTCGTGTTAGCAAGATTGCATATTGTGTGAACTCGTGTTAGCCATATTGCATGTTTTTTTGAATTTGTGTTAGCGTGACAGTGTGTTGTGTGAACTCGTGTTAGCCTGACAGTGTGTTGTGTAAAATATGGTATTAGGATGACAGTGTGTTGTGTGAAATGGTATTAACTCTTTCAACACTGAGTAACTTTTATCAAGCAACCCCCAGTACACTGAGTAACTTAAGCCATCATTAGAAAATTCATCTACCATCAGAAAAAATACAATAACTTCTTTATTAATTAAAATATTTTAATAAAAGACACATCATTAGAAAGGTAAGACATTTTTCTTTTAGATGGTATAAAATTTATATGCATTTAGAATTATTTTACAAGACAAAAGCGCCAATACAAAAAAATATTTTGTATTTTAAATGATCTTATGTAATATTTTGATAAATTTGCTGCGATGAAGTTTCAAAATCACATATGTTCTTACCATCGTCTAAAAGAGAAATTATTCCCGATTAGAATGATATGCAATATGTCAATATTCATTGAAAAAATAAGTCCAAAAAATAAAAAAATAAAACGTGGTGTTCTTGTATATTGAGAGATCTCCGGGGCATCGTAAACATGGTCCGTCTTGGAGCCTTCATAGTCCGATTCCAAGTCGAGTTTCTCCGACTACCTTTCACAACAATGTTTATTATGATTATCTTTAATGTCTGTGAATGTTTATAATGTCCAAATCCCCGTTTTTATTTGAGATTTCGTCGCCAGAAACATCGTACTTTCGATGTTTACCGCCATTTTGCTAGTTTCTTTGTTTCTTTAAAAATTCGCCTAATTTTCCTTTTTTTCCTGTGATTTTTGCCATGTGGTCCGCCATTTTTGTAACAGGATGTTTACATCAATTTACCCATAATTCATAGCGAAGATTTTGCGCAGAGAATACTTTCTATTTCTAAGAATAAACATGTTACTTTCAGTTTTGTGTCTGAAACCTCCACAACGGTCTACCGTGTTGAAAGGAGAAATTTTATCAGACTGTTGTGGAGGTCTACAGTGTTGAAAGGGTTAAGATGACAGTGTGTTATCGCAACAGCGTTTGGTGCGAACTTGTGTTAGTGAATAGTGAGACAGCCTGTTTTGAGAATTTGTGTTAGCGTGACAGTGTGTTGTGTGAACTCGTGTTAGCCTGACAGTGTGTTGTGTGAAATGATATTAGAATGACAGTGTGTTGTGTGAAATGGTATTAGGATGACAGTGTGTTATCGCAACAGCATTTGGTGCGAACTTGTGTTAGTGAATAGTGAGACAGCCTGTTTTGTGACTTTGTGTTAGCGTGACAGTGTATTGTGTAAACTCGTGTTAGCATGACAGTGTATTGTGTAAACGCGTGTTAGTGAAACTGCGTGTTGTGTAAACTCATGTTCGCGTGACAGTGTGTTATGTGAATTCATCTAAGCGTGACAGTGTGTTGCGTGTACTTGTATTAGCTAGACAGTGTGTTGTATGAACTCGTATTAGTGAGACTGCGTGTTGTGTAAAACTTGTGTTAGCGAGACAGCGTGTTGTGTGAACTTGTGTTAGCGAGACAGCGTGTTTGTTAATTCATGTTAGCATGATAGTGTGTTGTGTGAACTCGTAATAGCCTGATATTTTGTTGTGTGAAATTGTATTAGCGTGACAGTGTGTTGTGTGTTAGTGTGACAGCGTGTGGTGCGAACTTGTGTTAGTGCGAAAGTGTTTTTCAGTGTTGTGATGGCGAGCTGTGTGATAGCCTAATGGCGTCTTTTGTGTCGGTAAGATGGCATGCTTTTATGAAAGTGCTATTGAGCTTTAGCAAGTGGCCCTATCTGGACACGCCTTATTATAATTGATCAGTTCTCAGATATACAGTGAATTACCGGTATTATTGTCACCATGAAATCAGCATTTACAGTTGCAATTACCTAGTTAGTAATCATAAGATATTGGTTTGTCAGTTTTAAAATTATGGTGTTCCAATGATGTGAAGTTGCAGTGTGTTAGCATGTTAATTTCAACAGACTGCCACTCCAATGCAGCTTTAAACAACACGCTGCTGTGTTTACACAAAACAAAATATCATGCACACACAACTTTAAACAATCTGTTGAGTGTTAGCTTCACTGCATGTTGGATTCAGTGTGCTGGCATATTATCACTGACGTACATGCTAGCACATTGTCACCTCGTGCTAGTATGTTGTCATAAATACTCTAGCACATTATCCTAAACCCACTAGTGCATGATTACTTTGCACTTGTATGTTGTCTTATTAGGGAATAGCATAAATGACTGCCTTAATTGGTGTAAACTTCTTTTAATTGATGAAAGAGTACATTAAAATTTACAAATTATACACAGAAAATGTGACAATATCTTATCTCTCAATTTGATAATCTAATTTATAATCTCATGAATTGCACTTTTTATTAGTGAAAGAATTATAGATTAAAAAATTTCAATTTCTTTTGGATAGGTGTGACTCATCTGAAGACTGAATTTTGATACCAAGCATGACCATGATTTGCCAGAAGATCATCTGTTTGGATGTGACATGGAATAAACAGCATAGTGAAAATAAGTCAAGTTTTGGTTTGTGAAGACAATTTTTAAACACACTGTGTATCATTTTTTAATTTTGATTTGACAACATAAATCCACAAATATGAACATATCAATTGCTCTCAGTTTTTCAAGTGAAATAGTTTTTGTAACAGAAATACATGTACCAGTAATTACATTGGAATAAATGTTATTTTTAAATATAATAATATTTTGTTTGTGTCGCATGTTGCCCTTTTTATTAAGGTCTTCCCTTTCAAAGTTTAGACTTACTTATTCTAATGATTAAGATAGATCCTCTGTCTTCAGCAGGAATAGAAGATCTTGTAATACATGTATGTGTATTTTTTACAGTATAATGTAAAAAAAATTGTTATTTTGGCACATACAACTAATTAAAGGCATAAACATGTGTATGATTCCAAGGAATTCAGTACATAGGGCATGTACATGTAGTTCTCTAAAACAAGATTGAAGAGATGTCCAGTCGCATTTCAATGTCAACTGCAAAACTGTGCCTGTTGCATATTTATTAGCCCATCTGAGCTAAAGGAACCAGGAAATTTTTTAAAAACATAATTTTATCCATTATCATCATTGTCTAAAATTTCACAATATCATTTTCCAGAACCAAAGTGAAACTTGGCACAGAGCATCCTTAGTGTAGGGGATTCAAATTGTTCTTATGCAGGGCAATACCTTCAAAGAGATTTGTTTCTTTAATGCTGTAAATGTATTATATTTAGCTTGTACAATATTTGGTGGAAATTGACTTTTGAATAAGTTAGCGTAGATATTCTTATTTATGTTTATGTACAAGACTTTTAGCTTTGTACTTGATTTAGTGATTGCTGCATTCCGCCAAAGCCGCTAAAAAAAATACACAGCCATATATAATATGTTTACAATATACCTTTCAGAGAATTTTACACTCCTATTGAGGTATCACCAGTTGCTAGTGGAAAGCTGCAAATTCGAAACATACACAACACATTTCTGTGCGTTTATTATAAAAGTATTGTTCTACTTACTAATTGCAACTAATGAAGATTGTTCATCATTATTGTAAATACATTTGGATTTTTTGAATTATTATATAATTTGTTTATTTTATTTACCTAGTTATATTGTATATTAAATGATTTTAAAGCCATTTTTAAGATGGTAATGTAGCAAAACACTAATGTTTCTGTAGTATGACACGTTTCACAAACATGATATATCCGATATCAAAAGTCATAATATTGGAAGTTAAACTGTTGTGGTACGATTTCAAGAATGCTGTTAGAGAGAGTACCCTTTAGACCTCATGCTCACACCAAATTAAAGAATTCAAGTAAGGGTTTCTGAGACAAATCGAAAAAGAGAATGTTAGCAAAGTTGACAATCTAGACAGAAACATTTAATCTTTTGCTTATTGCTAGGAAGGAAGACCCACTCGTTGCTTTGCAACGAGCTTTGCTCTAGTTCTTATTATTCTTTTTTTTTTCTTCCTAGACGCCAACTTTGAGGCCTCATATCTCACTCATTTCTCAATGGATTTTGCTCAAATTTTCAGACATTATAGACGATAATAAACTCTATCAGAATGCTGTCTAAAATTTCAAAAAGTCACTTCCGGTTTTGAGTTATTTCCCTTTAAACGAAAATTTATAGGCTTTCATTTCCAGACAAAGGCTCAGAGACCACAAAAGCTGGAGCAGAAATTTTACTGGTTTTAAATAACAGAAGGATTGAAGTTGTGCACATCGGTTTTTGTTTTTCGATTTCTGTATTCAAAATGGCGCTATACAGGGGTCAAAAATTAGAACGCCTAAAAGAGCGAAAATTGACACATATTTTCCTTTTTATCTTGAAAACTAAAAATATTTTGTTAAGACATGTAGAATAAAAGTTGTACATAATTGCACCTGCTTTCATTTAATATCATTTAAAAGGGGCTGACCCCTAAAATTAGGGATCTAGGGCCCTTGAAAGTTTTTGCTTTATAACTCAAAAAAGGTAAATATTTCGGAATGACTGTCGATTATGAAGGTTTGCTTTAACATCTTATTATCTCATGAAATTGTTTTGTTCGAGTCTTGTTTTAAATGAGCTAGATACATGACCCATATATGTACAGGTAATTCTTTTCACTCAGCACGTAAACGCGAGCTCCTCATGCGTGTAAACCAAAACAAACTTACTATAAATGATAAACATGGCTACATTGGATGCTTATATTTTTTAGAATAAGGTTCTTGAAGTGTTTTGTGTTTTCCCCCCAGATTATCATGATTATTCACTGACAATTTTCCCTTTTATTTCATTTTTTTTTAATCGTATAAATCAAGTCTACTAAAAATGGAAGAAAAGATAATATTTTCATTTCTTCTTATCATATAAAAACAACAAACAATATAGTGAGAAAATAAAACATAACTGTAAAGCATATACTATTCACAGCCACTAAGTGCACGCCTTTTACATTCACCTTGTTTGTTTACAATTATATAACGCGCCTCCCTCGATAACGCGGGGCAAAGTCGGTCACCGGGAATCAATCGGCGTGTTATCCAGCGACCCCCAGTCATATACACAAAGAAACCACAGAATGGATAAATTTAATTAATATGTTTAATCTTTCAGATTATTACATAGTATCTTTGACTGATTATGTCGCTAGTGCATTTCATTCAATAATTTATTTGCTGAATTAAACGAAAGTTGCATATAATTATTTTTTTTATAGCAAATGTTTTTCTCGATATCGAGGTCATGATCTGTTTCACTTCAAATACCATCGAAAATATGCTCCTTTGATTAATTTCTACTAGTGATAGATTTTTTGTATCTTAACTTAAATGTACATGTATGTAAGTCACTTTACGTTCTTTTGTCGTCGTTCTTAAAATGTACAACTGTATACGTCCCAAATATAAAAATATCGAGCGTTTTATCGGAATACATAAATACAAAATCCCACATTCACACGCGCCTCCAAAGTATGTAGATTGAGACACACATGCATAACTTATTCCATTGGACAACTAATTAACCTCGAACAAATAATTATTATGTTCCCCAAACGAAGTTGGGGAACATATTGTTTTTACTCTGTTTCTTATTATTATTATTATTTTTCTTCTTCCTGGGAAAATTTTGTCCACGAGTGATCTTGTAAACTACACATCCGACTAAGGTAAAATGTTTTTAGGGTTAGTAGACATGTTATGTAGATTTGCCGAACGAAGGTCATTTTGCGCGCACGTGCTTGCAAGAGCGCGCACGTGCAACACGTGAAATGACCAATATAATGGATATTGCTGTAACTTTTCTTTTTTTGACGAATTTTTTTTGAAACTCATAATGTAAGGATATATTAGTAGTATAGACAAGATGGCATGGTCAAAATAGCAGGATCTCACGCGCATGCACGTGCGCCTCGCTCTGATTGGCTGAAATTAAAGTCTCAATATCTTTCTTGTTTCTAGTCATAATCTTTTGAAATTTTGAACATAGTCCTACATAATGAAGATCTACAGCATGATATATAAAAATTTTCATGAATGCATGCGCATGCACGCGTGCTGCAATCTGATTGGCTGAAACTTTAAATGGCTATATCTCCTTTGTTTTTAGACGAAATGCTTTGAAATTTAAAACATAGTCATGCATTAGGATATCCTAAAATATGATATAGAAAAAATTCATGAAATCACGCGCATGCATGTGTGCTGCAATCTGATTGGCTGAAACTTTATATAGCTTTATCTCCTTTGTTTTTTGACGAAATGTTTGGAATTTTAAAATATAGTCATTCATTTAGATATCCTTTAATACGATAAAGATAAAAATTTATGAAATCACACGCATGCATGTGTGCTGCAATCTGATTGGCTGAAACTTCAAATGGCTATAACTCCCTTGTTTTTCAACCAAACAGGATGGTATTTAGAACATAGATAAATATAAGGGACTCCTACAATAAGGTGTAGTCATTATGCACGTGCTTGCACGTGCGTGCACGTGAAATGAGTAAAATTAAAAATACACTCGTATGAGTGTATTTTTTAATACTTTTGGATTAAATGCTTTTATATTAAGTATATTAAAATTTTAGATAGTGTAGACAAGACAATATGGTCGTTACGCACATGAACACGCGTACAATGCATATTTTTAAATATATTTTGTATTTTTCTGGGAAGACCTTGATTAAGTCTAAATTCCATAAAGTATTTCTTATTTAATAGAGATTACAGGGAATATGGCACCAAAAGGGAGTTGGGGAGCGTTTGGGGAACATCTGTAACGGTCCCCGTTACAATTAGCACTAGTTTTCTATTAAACTTGTAATTTTTTGCGAGCAGGTTTCCGTTTATTTTTTCTTATCAGCTCTCGTAATGCTTCATTAAGGTTTTACGGAGACATATAATGTACATGCATGCAAGTACAGAACTTAAATATTTTCATGCACGTTTTATAATTAAAGTATAATGCATATGCAAGAGTGCCCAAATATACGCATGTAGAGCCTAATCTGCGTTTGAAATACAGACATTAGAGTGAACTAATTATAGGTCCGCAGAGTTGATTATGAGTTGTTTTTATAACGGGTAGCCCATCCTGTCCACTCATCGTCACGGTTTGTAACCTCGTAATTACACAGGTAAATACTAAGGTGTCAATCTATATATTTTCACCTATATTTTCCCCCTAAAAAAATAAATTACCGAGAGATGTATCGTTTTCTCCTATCATATATTAATTGACAGTATTTATGAACAGCTGTTAAAACACAGGCCTGTGTAAACGGTAAATCAAAAGAAAGGAAATCTGGGGTATGGAAAACAGAAAATATATATAATGCCTCATTCTCTGAAGATTACGTTGTCTTCAGATAACTAAAATACATGTACCAGTAAATTAATGTCCGTCGAATTTTATTTTAATGATAACATTTACTGGTGTGTACCTGTACACGCAGTGTGTCACTTTTTCTAAGCCTTCGCCCAAACGAACAATTTAGCAAATCTTGAATGAATTAATTTACACTATCCCTTCCACATATCCACACACATTCACCTATACCTAAAATCTAATAAAAATCAGATTTGTGACCATTTCTTTATTTTATCAAGATCGGTTGTAATTAAGAGATCATGTAGGAGTATTAATATTAGTGTCCACTATTGCAAACAGTGATGTATCGTCCACGAATAATCGAATTTCATTATGTATGCTCTGTTACAACGCACTTTGAAAAATTACGCACTTTGAAAAATATTTTCAAAGTGCGTTAAATTTGGGACCAAATCAATGAACTTTGAAAAAATAAATTTTTTTTCAAAGTGCGTTAATATCGACCATATAAACGCACTTTGAAAAAGGTGTATGGCTTGGTCAATATTCTTGCAAATCTTAGATATGATATAAATAATTGAACCTGTTTGATAACTCTTCGGTATGGTCACTTTACGATATGAAAGTGGGCGATTTTGATTTTTCCATACATGTACTTTGAAAATTCTTTCTCCCTTAATTATTTTAATGAACTAATTTTTTTTTACAGTTTTCATGCATTTTATGTAAACTAAAATTTATTGAAAAATTTTAACGTCATACCAGTTATATTGTTGTGAAGCATAGGCATCTGTACGGGGGGTGGGTGGGGGGGTTCACACAAATGTTTAGCAAATACATTTTATAGGCATTAAAAATTGGGGCTTACCTTGGGGGTGTATCCTTTTTCAATTTAAATTATTAAAATCTATAAGTCTAGAATTTGTTTTATGCATTTTTTTCAAAGTGCAATGCCACAATGCCCTCAGTTATGTCATTACAGTTTACATCCACCTCTGTTGCCTTGTGTCAAAAAGTTTTGCACCCGAGTCCTCGTTCACACGTGCGTGGCCGCAGAGAGCCGCGGGCATGTCGGTGTTAAAAATACATCGTGTACTCCGATAGTTATAAATGGAAATAATTGTAAGTGTACCAGTAAGTGACGTTTCCAACTCAAGGGAAAAACCCGAAAAGAATATTTCAATTGCAGAATTTTACGTGAATATGCTTGTACATGCAAGTTTAATTATATACATGTATTCATTTTTACATGTACAAAAGTGGCCAAAATATATGCACACTTTTGAGAGATATATCCAAACCTTAGTCTAGAACAGATGCTCTAACCCCTGTGCCACATGGGCGGTGCTCAGATTTGAAGAATTAATTCAAGACATTTTTATCAAACTTAAGTATGCTGATACACTTTAACCTTGCACTTTCCTGTGACCTTTACCTCACCTGTCTTTAATTTGCATTTTCCTTAGTATTAAAGAAACCATCTGAGATATTTTTATGTAAGCTTATGCATTATTTGAAGGGGATTTTATAATCTATATCCATTTTTTAAGATTTCAATTTTTAAGAAACTATTCAAGATATTCTCAATAAACGTCATACATTATAACATTAATACAGATTTTAATGTTGCATTATTTACTAATATACACTTGGCGATGCATTCATGTCCTATAGACATATTTCTAGTTAAATCCTTAGCTAAATCATAGTGTTGAACCTAATAAATTCTTCCGATTTGATACTGTATATGCTCAGAAAAAATAAGGCTGAACATATCCATTCATTCAGACAAGTCAAGGTTCCTGACAGAGAAACTGTAAATTCGCTACAGTATTTGTACCTGTGAAACATTGTTGATACATGTATAATGCAGCGTGGGACATGACCTTGACTCAAGTTCAAGGTCACTAAAGATAAGATGTTTTGGCTGGATTCATGGACTAAAAGAATATATAAAAAACGTGTGTACTTTTCCAGTCGGTAATACACATACCGTATGATCCCTATTAACCACCCCTGCCCCCATAAGCGCCCCATAGGTCTTTTTTCAATTATTAGAAAACAAGGGCCCCCTCTACAGTGATTAAAATCATCTAGAATCGTATCAAAAGTCTGCCAAAATTTGAACAAAGTGAAAATGTAACTTGTCTATTATCCAATTTCTCAGTGGAAAATGAATCATATCGCATAAATTGGGTGGATTATCCTCTCTTAAAGTAAAGTTCGACATTATTTTAGCTGTTCTTTAAAATTTTTGAAGTATAAGAATGACATTAAATATTAATATGAAGAGAATACCAAAATAACCGCCTCCTTTTCGAAAGGACTTAAGCCAGAATGTTCAAAAATCCGCCCTGTCATCGAAACGGATGAAACTTTTTCAAACAATGCTCTTAGATTAGTATATTATATAACATTTTATTTTTTAACAATATCTCTTCTAGTTTTATTTTTACAGCTGTTTGAATTTGGTATTATTCTCAATGTTAATTCTACAACGTCATGACGTTGCTGTTACTTACTTTAACGTCAAGACGTCAATCATATATACTTTAACGTCATGATGTGAACTTAATTAGTAATAAACATATCATATATATTCTAAAGAGGAGAAAATTCAATTATTTTTATATAAATCTCAATTTATCATGGTCTTTTCAAAGAAATTCTGAGGCATGGAAAAGAGTTTAGTGTTTGCTTTTCTTATAGTATGTACTTCTCTAAAGAAAATATATATACTTCATAAGCAGTAACGCTGTTTACCATTTTACAAATGTAACAGTGTCAGTTTAAAATAATAACAACAAAATTATCAGTTTTGTAAACATTTGTATTTCTTGCTCCAATAGTATTCATAACAATACATAAAATATTGAAGTAAACTTCACTTTAACATATTTTTAAGGTAAATCATGAAAATACATAAATCAGAAAATAGGTATATGCAAAGTCAAGCTATGCCTTTTTACTGATTATTGCTACAATATCACATCCGACATAAATCTCACACATGAAATTATAAACAGGTAAATTGAAAAATAACACTCTACATGCAGAGCGGCCCAATTTCCGCATCCGACTTAAAACTCACACATGAGATTATAAACAGGTAAATTGAAAAATAACACTTTACATGAGATTATAAACAGGTATATTGAAAATTAACACTACATGCGGAGCGGCCCAATTTCCGCATCCGACTTTAAACTCACACATGAGATTATAAACAGGTACAGTTGTAAATTGAAAAATAACACTCTACATGCGGAGCGGCCCAATTTCCGCATCCGACTTAAAACTCGCACATGAGATTATAAACAGGTATATTGAAAAATAACACTCTACATGAGATTATAAACATGTATATTGAAAAAAATAACACTCTACATGCAAAGCGGCCCAATTTCCGCATCCGACTTAAAACTCACACATGAGATTATAAACAGGTATATTGAAAAATAAAAACACTCTACATGAGAATATAAACAGGTATATTTAAAAAATTACACTCTACATGCGGAGCGGCCCAATTTCCGCATCCGACTTAAAACTCACACAGCAGATTAAACAAGTAAATTGAAAAAATAACATAATTTTTTTAAAAACATTATATACAACAGATACAGTGTATATAAAATAACAATGAATAAAATACAATTAACATTAACTAACTGTTCACTCCTCGGGAACACTTTCACAGCTACTGTCATCACTGTCAGACTCGTCCAAAGCAGGTGGGATGTCAGCTGCATCAAGGACATGCTCACTCCAGTCACGCACACCATATGTCCTTTGTTCATGTCTTCCTTTTGCCAGGTACCAAATGATGGCTGCTATGTGAGAGCACATGCCTACAACTCTGGCACCCGCTCTGCAGGTACAATACCATGCCTCTACAGAGTAATCAGAATACTCAATCCAAACTAAATACTGCTTTGATGATGTGTGCCGACTCTGAATTTTCACCTTTAGGAGCCTATCATTTTCTTTATGGAAGAAAATATCACATCCTCCCTCAATGTGTTCTTGAATATAGCTACGAGAGAGCTTCAATTGATAGGTGCCACAAGTCAAATTCCGCAACTGATCCTCATCGAACATGGGGAAATTCTGAATTTCACATTCAAGAACTGTTTGCCATTGAGTAGATCTTCTGTTAAGTCCATTCTCTTGAACCATTCGTTTGAGATTATTCACCTATTAAGAAAGCCATACGCATGTAATTATAACTTATATGCTGATGTATTCAAGGGAGATGAGCAAGATGAAATTTAAAAAAGTTAAATGTATTCTTAAATGCAGATTTTTGCAGCTGCTCAATTACTAGTACATTAAGGTATTATACAATAAATCAATTGTGCAACTTAAATACCTGTTTGGACAGATAGAGCATTTTTGCTGCCTCTGCATCATCAGCCTCAGTGTTGTTACTTTTACTCAGGGGTGGAGAGAATCTGTTTGAGAGTGCGCAAACTATCCTGACATAGTCACCGATGAAGGGAATTTGATTAGTGGGTAGTGTCTTGTCCAAATATCGCCACCTCTTGATGCGTGCGTTTGAAGATTCCACTACCCATCTGACCTAAAAAATATTTTTTCAAAACTTATTCATAGTAATATATATTTTCACAAGAAATTGTAAATAACTTTATTGTGAGAATTTACATGTTATTTACCTTTGTCACAAGTCTGCTCATATTTGCATCATCAGTAGTCATTTGGTTTTGTCCCTTGAGCAGAAATCGGGGCATTTCTGCCTGGATTCCAAGATCTTCAAGCAGAGGCAAAGCATCTCTGAACCCGCGGTCAACAATAAAGATGTCGTCTTCACTTAGCCAGCTCCGAATATCTTCAGCATTTGTTTTGATGATGTGTTGGAGAATTGATGCATCATTGTTTTTATTATCAGCAAGGTATGGTCCTAAGATTGAGACAAAGTAACCAGTAGTAGTTACGATAACCATAGGCTTGATTAGTGGTCTCCCCTTGTGGATGCTGTAAGAACGTCTTTGGTAGTGGAAATTATTGCTCTTAGCTGTGTATATGTAAGTGCCATCCAGTACCAATATGGCCTGTTTCTTCTCGATGTTACCAAACAATGTCTGTGCTAGCTGTCGTGTATGGTCTTCGATGACTTCCTCTCTTCTTACGTGTTCAAACCCAAGATGGTGTGGCACAAAGCTGATCATCAATGCTGCTCTTACAGCACTAACAGCCCTCCTCAAACTGGATTTGGAAGTTTGGAAAAGTGTTGACAGTATTTGATTTGACAAGCCAGTCTTTAATTTGCACAGGAATATGGCAACAGATTTTCTTACACTCCTAGACGGTGTTGGTTTCACTTCATCTTTCACAGCGTCACATATTGTATGGAAATCTTCCTTGTTGAGTCCCAGCAAAGACAAATAGTCTGTATCGGTCAGAGTCGTGGTGTCATCAAAGTCCAAATAAGACTTGTCATGTTTATGACATAAAACACGCATCTCTTGAAGTAAACTTAGGATGGTAGTTCTGTTAACAAATGCATTGTCTGTCGTCGGTAATTGCTGAATTGCATCAGTGGTGAAGCGTTCATTTTCCACATGACCAGGACAACATCTATTTCCGGATGGAATTAATACATTGTGTTCAATAAAAACAGATGTGCGGCATTCTGGTGACACTACTATCAATTTGGGCCCTGGTTTCTTACAAACGATACAATAGGCATGAGTCTTTGCAGTGGATTTTAGGTGCAAGGATACAGATGGTGGACTGGAGAGATGTTTTCTGTTGTCATTTGTTTCGGACGCTGGAAATTCCCTGTGAATTGTGGTAGAGCAGGGTGTTGCAGATGATTTACGGCATGAAACATCTCTGTAATAATTGCTTCTACATTTGCTGCAGATGACAGAATTTTCCCTTCCTTCCACCATAAACCTTTTTCTTAAATATTTTCTTATGCCTTTGTCAAGATGCCTCCTTTCATTGGGTTTTGTTCTTTTAGAGCACAATACACAGTTGAAGTATTCTGTTTTGTGTCCTGGCATTATCTGAAATTAAATACAAGAACATTTACATTTTATAAATTATTATCCAGGCTAATTATGAAAAATAATTCGTTTTACCTTTCCAACTGAATAAAATGATTTTTTTTTTACTTCCATAATTATACCCCCGCTTGAAAAACGGTAGGGTATATAGTAATCGGTATATCCATCCGTCTGTCTGTCTGTCTGTCCGTCTGTTATGCTTTGGGGTATCCATCTCTTATCCACAACTATAGCTCCTCTCATACCACTGAAGGAAATTTAATGAAACTTTCACAGAATCTTTATTACATATTGCCATTGTGCACCTCTTATTTTACTTTTTGATCTGACATATATTTTTGATTTTCCAGAGCAAAACATGGACACTGCCATTATATTCATATGGGAGGCGCGGGGTATCATTTAGTGAGCTCATTGCTCACAGTACCTCTAGTTTATTTTAAACTACAGCCAAAATGGCTGATTAAAATCTTTTGAAAATATCTTCTCCATCTCATCCAGATTAGAATTACAATAAAAATTTCATCCCATGTATGCTCAGATTCATGGACTTACATATTGTTAAAACTTTGCCTGAGGAAGGACATGAATTTTTACATCATTATACAAAAATTGTCTTCTTCCTCTGGGAATACTTTAAAGATATTTGATTGAGTTTAACCACCTCAAATACTGTTGCTTTATTTTTGTTTTATAAATCCTTTAAAACTATTAAGTTCTTACTGTGGTTTTCTACAATATATACTTCTTTTCATTATATTTTAAATATGCACACACCTTGAGATCCACCCCCCATTTCAGCAATTTATATTTAATTTATGAACAACAATAAAAAAGTTGCAGAATTATAATAACAAAATTGATTTTGGCTGTTTATTATTTTAAAATATTTACTGTTATTTATATTCTAATGAATTTGCTTGAATATGCTATTATTTGCATTGTTGTTTATATTATTTTAAGAAAAAATCATTATTAAGGAAAAATCATTAAAGATATATTTAAATAGAACGTGAATTTTTCAAAGAGAGGTAACTCATGAAAACAAAAACAAAACACCCCCCTGATGTTGAATATCTGTGTTAATGTGTCTATTTTTTTGTAAATTATGACTATTAAAATATAAATTAATATTTTTACATTGATATATTGTCTTGTAAACATGGTAAATATGTGCTGTACTTTTATTTAAAAAAAAAAAGAAGAGGGGATTCAGACTGACATGTTCCAGTGTTATCATTGCTTATCATATTGGTGTGAAATTTAAAATGAACTTACAAGATACTCATATGGCTAACGTTACATACAGATTTGAATAAAATCTTAATTTAGACTTATGCCGATCTTTTTTGCATCTCAATCACACGTACTACAATAAACTTTGATATAGATATGCATTATTGCATACCTGACAGTAGAGGCCCCTAGTCCGAAAAATCTGACGTTTTCCTGGCTTTTTTACGATCTTGATAGTTTACATACCAGGAATAGTCCGATTTCTTGGCTTTCTTTACGATCTTGATAGTTTACATGCCAGGAAAGTAAAATATCAAAATTGTAAAAAAGCCAGGAAAACGTCAGATTTTTCGGACTAATCTGACAGTAGATCACACTGCAGACGACATATGGGTCAAGCGAGCGGTCCATGTATTATCAGCTCAGAATCATCCTATTATATTGATGCATGTGTATTTTAAAGCTTACTTTACTTTTTTGTTTAGAAGAATATAAAAGATACTCACCACAACAAAGTCATGTAAACTTCTCTATCTTCAGTCGATTGTAACCTGCATTCCGGATAGTCAGTTATTTTATCACATCGGGATCGGAAATTCCCCTTTTTTACAGACGCAAGTTTTATATCGAGTGGATTTTATATCCTTTAAAATTTATTTACGGCCTCAATAAATTATTAAAAAATAAATCATTTAATATGACTAATTAAGTTTAACCTCTATTTCTACTAGTCCATACTGAGAGAAAAAAAAAATCCGGAAATTATCTTTTACACAAGTCAGGCATCAAAGTACTGAAAAGTATCATTTAAGTAGGGCGCCACACGTGAACCATCAAAAACCAAATAAATTTTGGAATAACATGTATCATTTTAACTGTGTTTAAAATTTCATCATGGTTCAAGGTTGGCGCCTACAAAAAATCGCTGTAAAAAGGTCTAAATTTCTTTGAAACTTGGTATTTTTGCATTACCGCATCCGGTTTTGATGTTTATAATAAAGCACGCGCTGTTTCCTTCCCAAAAATCAAGACGGCGACCAAAGGTTTAACACCTAATAAATATTTGGCCAAAGTTTCGCTGCTTAATAATGAAGTTTGGTTTTCAGGAATTGACAGGGCCAAATCATACAGATTTTGGCGTTAGTTCTTTCTAAGCGCCCGGGGCGGTTAATAGGGATTATACGGTATTAGATTTTTATAACAGAGTTTGTCATTGATTGACGCAAGGTCATTTAGAAAGTTCAAGTTCACATACATTCCTTAAATTTACAGCGTTTTTCATGGCGAAACATTGCTTGACGCAAGGTCATTTAGAAAGTTCAAGGTCACATACATTCCTTTACAGTGTTTTTCATGGTGAAACATTGTAAGTTTCTTCCTTTACAAGCCTTTAGGTTGCTTACTTGTATAACTTTATAATGTGGCTTGACCTAGACTCAAGGTTACGTCTTCCTATCCGTAGCTCCAACGGAAGACCTATTCGTTGCTTTGCAACGAGCTCGGCTCTAGTTATTCTATTTATTGCTGTTGTAAAATTTCAAATCCCAGCTGCTTAAGTACTTTTCTTTTCCTTTGCTATAAGTTCAAACCAGTAGAGCTTCAGTCTCGACAGAGACTTCTGGTTATGTTTTTGCATGTCAAATTCTTTTCAAGTTCGTTTATCCCCCCTTTTCAAAATCGAATCTAGGTGACTGCTATGTTAGCGATTTTCGTAAATAAGAGACTGAACAAGACAAAATCAACTTGTTTTTAATAGTGGTGGATTGAATATGTACAGAGTAGATCATTTATGATAAAATCTGTGTATTTTAAGTGATTTAATCCAAAATAATACATTCCGTTATCCGTTCTGTTCCGCTTTCCGTTCCGTTTTCCGTTCCGCGTTTTAGCAACACCCAAACATGACCTAGTTTTATTTTTATTCGCAACCATTTCTTTCAAAATCATGACATTAATTAAATATTATTGTATAGGAGTGAAGGGAGGCTGGTGGTTAGCTTTGATGGTGCTTGGCAGAAGCGGGGTACCGGAAAAGCTCATAATTATAGTCTTACAGGTAGGTGTAGCAAGTATCAAAACCCATATATTGTAGTGACTCAAACTTATTGTCACATTGACATGAGTGGTCTTCTGCTTATGAGAAATCAATTTTTTTTATGCATGGACATGTTTGAATAATTAGTATTTCACAATACACCACTCTTATGTCTAACTTGCGTATTGGATACAGATGAAATATCTTATTTTTTGAAGGGCATTCCTCTCTGTTCCAAGAAAAATCGAAGAAAGTATACAGTTTTTCAGTAAAGAGAAAAAAAAAACTAGAGGTACTGTGAGCGATGAGCTCACTAAATGATACCCCCCGCCTCCCATATGGTTATAACTGGTGAAAAAGTCCATGTTTTCCTGTGGCCGGGAAACTCAAAATATGTGTCGGATCAAAAAGTAAAATAGGAGGTGCACAATGGCAATATGTAATAAAGATTCTGTGAAAGTTTCATCAAATTTCATTCAGTGGTATTAGAGGAGTTGCGGATAAGAGATGGGTACCCCAAAGCGTAACAGACGGACGGACGGACGGACGTACAGACGGACGGACGGAATTAACGATTACTATATACCCTCCCACTTTTCAAGCGGGGGGTATAATTAGGGTATGCACAACTGCAATGTTCAAGGATAATCCTCCCAGGCAACACAAGTGCTGTAAGAACTGGATTAGATCGGCGAAGGCCATGGAGCCTGCCATGGCCTGTGAGATATTGGAGAAGATCAAGAATGTAGAGAGGAAAGTAAGTACATCAAAGAATGAAAAAAGTGAGCAAGCGCACATACCCCCACGCTTCCCCTAAACTCAGTGCCGAAAATCCCGAAAAAAATGAATCGAAATTTACTGATGCACATCTACAGGGTACATATTGTGTCCTAAATAATTGCCATGTTTGACAAAATTCTGTGCAGCGGTTTATGAGGAGGTGCGCTGACAAACTGTTCATCTGTATATTCAAGATATTGCCAAAAAATGTCAAGAAAAGGAATCGGAATTTCCAGTTAATATGCACATGATAATGATGATAACCGTTTATCGTCACGAGACACCGACATATTGACGTCATTTTCAAATTTTGACGTCACAATGTTGGAGAAAATCATTACTTTTCACATGTTATGTATAGAACGTAGGCCTATGCGTGAAAATTGGTGTGTCAAATTTCATTCTGATGTGAATTCAGGGTTGCAAATAACCACATGCCCACTCGCAAATGCGGGTAATTTTTGCTTTGGGCGACTATATCTTAAAGATCTTTTCGCCCACATGGCAAGTAAAACCTAAATCAGCAGATATCCGGAACTCAGCCGACTTTGGTTTCACTTTTATAAAATACTTTCGTTTTCACTGTTTGCGATTAAACAAACATTCAACATATTCCGATCAATTCCCAATCTGTATCACTGTTATTCAAGGGCAATCGGAACACGTGGAAATTCATACAAGGGCGGCAAATCCCGCGGAAAAACGCAAGACGGAGAAAAGTATACTTTTTAGAATATGCTAAGAAAAGAACCAGAACTTTCTCAAATGGTGCTGTAATGCTGTAAACATGATCCTAATGAAAAATTTTATTTAATCAAGGGCTGCATGTCTTGTTATTTAGATGCACTTGTAAAACACGAAGAAACAAAGATGCATATAAGATAAAAAAAAAAATTGAAGATCAATTACAAAAACTAGTACAGAAATCAGATGCAATTAAGCTTTTAAGTTCACTAAACAAAAGTAATACAGATAAGTTATCAAGAATGTTTAGGACATGTCAAGCACCCGTTAAGAAAAAATAGGCCTATATCTATGGTTGAACGATTTGGATGAAATGAAGGGACCTGAGGTAGGGCCTACCTATAGGTACGGAGAATCTTTTAAACAATTTGTACAGGCAATTTCAGAAACAGAGTTCCAGAGAGTAACTGCAAAAGTAAATGAAGGGCCACGCCCTCATTCAAGGGGAGATAATTGGGAATTAATGAAAATTTGGTGGTATGTTTTAAAAATCTTCTTCTCAAGAACCACTGTGCCAGGAAAGATGAAACTAATGGGGAAGCATTCTCAGGTAGTATAAATTCAAGTTTGTTCAAATCATGACCCCCGGGGATAGGGCGGGGCCATAATGGCCGACCAAAGTTTTACATAGAAATATAAGGGAAAATTCTTTAAAAATCTTCTTCTCAAGATTAACAAACCCATGTCATTGATTGATCATATTCATATGGAAGCATCCTCAGGTAGCGTAGATTCAAGTTTGTTCAAATCATGACCCCCGGGGGTAGGGTGGGGCCTCCATGGCCGACCAAAGTTTTACATAGAAATATATAGGAATTTTTTTTAAAAATCTTCTAAGAATAACAAAGCCATAATTAAACATATTTATATGGAAGCATCCTCAGGTAGTGTCGATTTAAGTTTGTTCAAATCAAGACCCCCGGGGGTAGGGCGGGGCCACAATGGCGGACCAAAGTTTTACATAGAAATATATAGGAAAATTCTTTAAAATCTTCTTCTCAAGAATAACAAAGCCATAATTGATCATATTTATATGGAAGCATCCTCAGGTACTTTAGCTTCAAGTCTGTTCAAATCATGACCCCCAGGGGTAGGGCGGGGCCACAATGGCTGACCAAATTTTACATAGAAATATATAGGAAAATTCTTTTAAAATCTTCTTCTCAAGAATAGCAAAGCCATAATTGATCATATTTATATGGAAGCATCCTCAGGTAGTGTAGATTCAAGTTTGTTCAAATCATGACCCCCGGGGGTAGGGCGGGGCCAAAATGGGCAACCAAAATTTTACATAGAAATGTAAAGGACAATTCTTTAAAAATCTTCTCAAGAATAGCAAAGCCATAATTGATCATATTTATACGGAAGCATCCTCAGGTAGTTTAGATTCAAATTGTTCAAATCATGACCCCCTGGGATAGGGCGGGGCCAAAATGGCAGACCAAAGTTTTACATAGAAATGTATAGGAAAATTCTTTAAAAATCTTCTTCTCAAGAATAGGAAAGCCATGATTGGTCTTGGGACTACTTTTGGATTTAAGCTTTTCAAGTATAAACCAATTCTGCTTTTTCCTAGCCACAGTGCTCAGGTGAGCGATGTGGCCCCTGGGCCTCTTGTTTTAACATACTGTGTGTAATTTATATATAATTGTAGTTATATAAACCAAATATTACCGAATGATCAACAAAACTTGCGAATCTTTGAGACATCAAAATTAAAATGTAAAGTAATATTTCATATTGGCCACACGTCCAAACAACGATTATATAAAGTGTGTAGATTTGTATCAGCAAAATCTATATATGTGGTAAGTATGAAAGTTGTTCTTGACTGTGGCCACATTTAATTTTGGGAAATGCTGTCGAAAAAACCGGCATTTTTGAACGTTTTTATGAAACCAGACCTTAGGCACGCGCCTAAGAGCGCATTATTTGACAAAATGAGTTACGTAAGAAAAAGAAGTATGTTGTCCTCTAATAATTAACGTATAATACCCGCCATGAATAGTAACTCGATTTTTGTGAAAAACATGGGGCCAAATATGATGGTTCGTGGCTTTACCTCTTTATATGTGTGGATCAATTGAATCCAGTATTAAAGGGCAAGAAAAAGTAGTTTAGAAGGTATTTTACCTCAGGAAATGTGATTGTTGACTTTTCAGGTATTTGTGCCAGAAAAAGCCAATGCAGAAGATTTTGTTGGAGGCTTTCAAACCATAGT